>NW_020230187.1:40000-125765 GCF_003227715.2 Harpegnathos saltator | reverse complement strand
TCCTTCTCGTCCTCCCCTCTCCCCCTCCACTCCTCCTACTCTCTCAACCCTCTCCCTCCCCCCTCTCTTAGCAGTCTTCCTACCATCTATACCCATTCTCCCTCTCCCCCCATCGTGCACGATCAATATTTAATTTATTCATCAAATTAACGCGGATAAATGAACGATTCGTATCATTTTTTCTCTTTCTTATAGTACAATGAAAGATTAAATCAGTATCGAAAATTAAAAGGATGAGAGAGAGAGAGCGAGGAAGAAAGTGTGAAGGAATGGAATGAATGGAGGAAAGCGAAAATCGGCGGTAGGAAATAAGAATTATAGGAGCGGCATAGAAATATAGATATATACATATGTATAAGAATAGATGATAAGAGAACAATGAATTATAAGAGATAAGCGAGCGAGTAGATGTAAGATATTTGTAAAGTAGATTTAAGGTGGGGCGGGGGATGGGAGAGTGTGTGTATGTGTGTGTGTGCGAGGGGAGAGGAGCGACTGTGATAGGAAGTAAGGAGGAGAGATTATATTGGAATTTGTAACCCCGCCAGGGGAATCAATAAAGTATACATACAATTAAATATTGATCGGTCTTCAATTTTCGGTACTGATTTATTTTTTCATTTCTTTATAAGAGAAGAAAAATTGATACGAATCATTCGTTTATTGAAGTTAATTTGTTGAGTAAATTAGAGAGGTAAGTACCTAAAAAATAAGAACAAATTATAGTTGCACGTGGACAATTTTGTGATGTTGATTTACGATATTAATCGATATTCGATTTTTGGTGCTGATTTACTCTTTCATTTTTCTATAAGAAGAGAAAAATTGATACGAATCGTTCGTTTATCCGAGTTAATTTGATAAATAAGTTAGATATTAATCGGTCTTCGATTTCGGTACTGATGTACTCTTTCATTTCTCTATAAAAAGAGAAAAATTGATACGAATCGTTCGTTTATCTGAGTTAATTTGTTGAATAAGATTAGAGGGGTATGTACCTGAAAAATAAGAACAAATTATCATTGCACGTGTGCAATTTTTTGACACTGATTTATGGTATTAATCGATATTCGATTTTCGATACTGATTTAGTCTTTCATTTCTCTATAAGAAAACAGAAAATTAATACGAATCGTCCATTAATCCGCGTTAATTTGATGAATAAATTAGGTATTGATCGGCCTTCGATTTTCGGTACTGATTTATTCTCTCATTTCTTTATAAAAGAAGAAAAATTGGTACGAATCGTTCGTTTAACCGAGTTAATTTGTTGTGTAAATTACAGCGGTAACTACCTGAAAAATGTGAACAAATTGTCATTGGACAATTTTCTGACACTGATTCTGACACTGACACTTTTCTGATTTATGGTATTAATCGGTATTCGATTTTCGATACTGATTTACTCTTTCATTGCTCTATAAGAAAAGGAAAAATTGATACGAGTCGTTCATTTATCAGCGTTAATTTATTTTTTATTATATATAAGTGGTCCATGGGACGATTAAATATTCGAATACATGTTGCCGTATCAAAGTCTCCTCTATAATAAACGATTTGACACGTCTGGAGACGCATGATGTATCGTTGCCCGCATCCCATTCCCTTCGTCCTGTTTCCCTTTATAAAATGTCGAATTGAAACGTATTAAAAAGTATTGACATTTTGAATATGTTTGAATTCTGAATCTTTTTGATCCGAAGAAAAGGATTGAAAAGTATTAGTTTCCATTAAATTTTACTGCGCTAAATGCGAGACGGTCTCTTTCGCCCGGGTGCCTCACCAGGAAATTTCTCTGGTACGCTAAATCCCGTAAGGCCATCAGTCTTTGTAGTATATCTCGTCGGTGCATAAGGTTTATATTACCTGTACATACATATTTTGAAACATTTTCTTTGGATATTATATCAAACGGATTTTACGTGTCACGTAATATCCTTCGAACTACACGGACATTATTATTTTGATCATTTTGATTTCTTTGGTATTCATTGAATTATCGAGAACGCGCAACTGCCATGTTGAACGATTCAATTGTCGTGTGAAATGTTTCGATTTTCACAAATTCATATAAAATTTTTAATTTTTCACTGATTTTCACAGAAGTCTTTCACTTTTTATTAGTTTACGCTAGGGAAAAGATTCATGATCGCTACCCCGAGCAGCTGCAATGCTTTCGAGTCATCTATGTCGGCGCGCTTTTACTTCTCAGATTTCTGTCATTAATAACTCGATAATTATTGCGAATCTCGCAAAATGGTATGGGACTTTTATGTTTGTCTGAACCCAATCTATCCTCACACTTCGGGTTGGCAGCTAATTACCGGACACTTCGTATGATCTTTATGATATTAATCATACACAATGTCAATTCTTTTTTTTTGCACATGTTAACATGTTAAGTCATGTTATAAACGTGTAACAATGTGCGAGACCGTGCTTGTCATGTACGCTATTATGGTTGTAGTACGGACATAAACCGCCTAAGAATGGATGTAGCACGGACTGCCACCACATACAGGTTTTACCGCCGAAACCTGAAAATGGATGTAGCATCGTAGTTCTCCTCTCAAAATAGATACAGATGGCGCGGAAGTCGATGTCGTCGAAAACACCATGTTGGCCGCTCTCACGTTTCTTTCTGCTATAAAGCCAGCGGCACACGGTGCTTGTTTTCGTGCTGGATTGCTTGCTGGATGAAAATATTGCGTTGTGATTGGTACATTTCTGAAGATGGGTGGAAATTCACCAATCAGAACGCAGTATTTTCATCCAGCAAGCAATCCAGCACGAAAACAAGCACCGTGTGCCACTGGCTTAACTATAACTTTTCAGCGCTGGCAGTGAATTTTGGAACATGGCCACAGTATTACGTCGGTACTCTCAGATTTCTCTCTATTTAAATAATCATAAATAAAAAGACGGACTATGAATAAATATTGTTCGTCTGCAGAATGCACACTAATGCATTCAACCGAATATTAAACATATGAAATTAAAACTTAAGCCAGCGGCACACGGTGCTTGTTTTCGTGCTGGATTGCTTGCTGGATGAAAATACTGCGTTCTGATTGGTGCATTTCCATCCATCTTCAGAAATGTACCAATCAGAATGCAGTATTTTCATCCAGCAAGCAATCCAGCACGAAAACAAGCACCGTGTGCCGCTGGCTTTAGAGTGGGAAAAAAAGAGAACGAATGAACGAGCGACCGAATGAGTGAGAGAGAATAAGAGAGGATAAGAGTGAGAGTGAGAGCGAGGAGCGAGAGAGGAAGAAAGGGAAAGGACGGAAATAGGGAAGGGGAGAGAGAGAGAGAGAGAGATAGAGAGAGAGAGAGAGAGAGAGAGAGAGCAAAAACGTCAGCAGGTTCAAACTGTGTTCGTAGTACAATGGCTTATAATTTAAAAGACGAAGAGGAGGTGAAAGAGTACTTAAAGAATTTACACATTGAGTACCAATTTGGTTGTCATAGCGAAAAAAGACCAGAAGGTGAGTGATAATATTCTCACTCAGTATCGAATTTAACCTAAAAATCTAAAACTTTACAAATAGTATGCCATCTACTGGGCGATTATTACGAGTCAATAGAAAATTGTATGGAAAAGGCTGTTTCAATATATAAGATGACTTGTGACAAATACAATTACGGCAGAAGCTGCGCGAAATACGGCGACTTTTTAGCAATCGGTGAGTAACCTCGTATTAAGAGACAAGTAAAAGCTATCACACACGTAACAGTAAGGTTCTGACCAATCATGTTGCTTGATTCGGCCGTCCGTAACCGCTAACGTTGACTGCTATCAAAATACTATCGAAATTATTATAGCCGTTCAAAAGAGAATTGATAAATACTAGGATTATTGACTGTGTTCTTTGTCATTCATTATAAATTTGAATGTTTAATGCGTCATTAACTTTACAATTTACGATTATCACAAGATTTCGTAAATATGGACATAAATATGGACAATTACATTTATGATATATGAGATGTTCTAAAGATATATAGTTATCCATATGAATATAATTCATTCTCCTTTTTTTATTTCTTAAACTCAGGAGACATATTCTTGTAGGGCTAATCTGTGGTAATGTAATTTGTTGCTTCCCTTCTAACCGCAATATTTACTGAAAGACGCTTATATACGCGTACGCGAGGTGAATTTTTAAATTTGAATCTTCAGGATGGATAAATTTCATAATACGATCGGTTTTCATCAGTATCTTGTTGGTTGAACCGACGAATATACGTTCTCCTCTCGATATTATCGTTAAGAAAACAATTTATTTATAATTGTACAAACGATCCATAGATTAATATTACTTTGCTAGATGCAAAAGGTAATTTATATCTCGTGATGTTTCTTATCTTATACAGGTAAAGGTTGTAAGAAAGACGTACAGACAGCATATAAATACATGTCAAAGGGCTGCGAGTTAAATGACCAGTATGGCTGTTTGCATGCTGGTGTGTTGGGGACATCTAAGCAAAATGTAGGAGAGGAGGACAGGGCAACACAGATTCAAAAGGCTGCCAAGCAACTGATGAAAGCTTGTGATATGTACAATTCGGACACGGCATGTTTCTATCTTGCGGGCATGTATCTGTCCGGTCTGGAGGGTGTCATCGATAGGAATTACAAAGAGGCATACAAGTTATCGCTGAAAAGCTGCGAGCTCGGGAATCCGTATGCTTGTGCGAATCTGTCACAGATGCACGCACGCGGAGATGGCGTGGAGAAGAACAATGCCCTTGCCGAGACCTTTAAGAAACGCGCCATGAAACTGCATGAAGAATTAAAGACAGTACAGCCAGAACTAAAGTTCCATCAAGGAGTGAATTCATAACACACCTTGATATTAGCTCTTTGACGTTGGTACGCGATTATGTTATAGTGCGCTAAACTGGCGTTGGGTCGCATGATGTGTCTATATGTAAATTTTAGAAACAAACAATCGAATCTTGATATACACATCTGTTATCACTGTAACATATCTGTTACCATTGTAACTTAAGTACCCAGCATCAATAGTTGAATGAATTTATATAATTACTGTTATAATTGTTCTAGCGATTATTTTATTTGATCAGATCTTCCTTGTCTACATCCCTACGAACCAGACACACACATATACATGTATATACATATGGTATATGTGTATGTGAATCTCGAAAAATATTTAAAAAGATCGCGGACAGAATTTCTTTGAGTTATATCTATAAAAAATAGGGAATGGAAATTTAACTAATATAAGCAGGATGAATTGATATACATTATCTATTATCTATATCAAGATCACTACGATTAATTAAATATACTGAATAAACTGTGTCAGTAAACATGGCACTCGAAATAAAAATTGCTTTAATCTCTATTATACTATTGGTTAACGATAACCTGTTGAACAAACACACGAACTCGATAAAAAATATGATTGGAAAACACATCTCTCAGTTTTTTTGAGATAGATCATCATGCATTTTATATTTTCTTCTCCGTAACGTTTTCCGCAACATTTATGCAAGTGCAAATTTTATTATCAACTTTTTTATTTTATTCAAAATAAGCATGAGAATAGAACTGAATAATTGAAATCAACATTATCCAAAGAATGTAGGAAGAAATGAAAAAATCGAAAAGCGTTGGTTATCTGTCTTATTCGCCTCTAACAGATATGCTAAAATCATTGTTTAATATGAAAAAATTACGGATTGCAGACTCCGGATAACCGAATTGATAATAATATGTCCTCCACTAATATCGCTAGGATTAGACAGTATTGATTATCTCATTTCATTCTCTCCCTTTCTCTCTCTCTCAATTTCCCCTCTTGATGCTTTATTTCTCCCTCTCTGCCACTCCCGCGTTCTTCACTGTCTGCCGATACTACCAGCCGCACATACGAGTTTAAACGTACCTTCTCTCCAGTTTATTCACTATCGAACAGCACAATCATGCGGTACTACCTGTTCAACTTGCGTGCTTGGCTGGCGGTTGCCACCTTTGTACTTATTTGCCACGACAATCTGGTAAGTTTAAAGTACGTGTGTCTGATCTGACGGAAATTAATTCTATAAAATACCTACTCTTACGTAAAGAGAGAGTGATTCATCGATATTTATAAAATTTTACCGCGGTAGTTCCATATAAAATATATAAAATAACATTTCTAACAGAATTGCCATAAATTTTATAAAATTATTAAATTGATCACTTATGCTACCAAGAGACTTTTACCTTGATAGCACATATTGTTTTTATTACTCTATATTTTCATTACTTTCTGTTTAATAACAAACTAAACAATCAAAATTGATTAAACTTTCTATCAATCTTTTTTTACAATAAAATTCTTGTGATATACAATCATAACAAAAAGTAGGCAGAAAATGAAAAAAATAGGCAAATAAGAGCACTGGCCTTATAGCAGAAAAAAGAAATATTCAAAATTGAACGATATTTAAAGGAATATTCAGATTTTAATATTTGCCTATTTTTTGTTACCCTCCTTTTAGAACAGTAATAATTTTTAATATATTTATAATCCTTAAATGATGATATATAGTCATAATATACATTCTTTCAAGATCAATGCGCAATTAAGTCCTGAGAGAAACATCGTAAAGGTGGATGTCTACTACGAGTCGTTATGTGGCGACAGCAAGCGATTTATTATTACTCAGCTAGCACCGTCGTACGAACAATTGAAGGATTACATCCACGTCACGTTGATTCCTTATGGTAAAGCTACGGTGAGTAAATATTTAATCACACCTTTCAGATTTATGTTTTTATTTTGATGTCAAGCATATGTCAAGCAAGATGAAAACATAAACGTAAATAAAACGGTAATTAGTAAAGCGGCAATTAGACGATGGTATATTTTAAGTGCTTTATTTGTCAAACATTAAATTTTCACGTACTCGTTAATTTTTCGATATAATAGCCGTCAACGTCGTAAATCAATCAAAATATTCTAAAAATACAATATCAAGTATTTTTATAAGAATTCTTAATTTCTTCACTTTTTCCTTCTTCCTACCTTTCCTTTTTCTATATTTTTCCTTTATATATTCTCCGACTTCCTTCCCTTTTTATAAGTTATTTTAATGAGAAGGACGAATGACTTGTATACATTACACACACCATATATTGAATCTACGAATCATTCCAAACACAAAGGATTGGTCCGTTTCGTTCATGTCCTTGAGAACGTGAGACGAAAAGACCTTGTCATCTCTTTATTTCTGTACACATTTGCGTCGATCGCGAAGAATGTACTGTTGTTTTCAAAGCCAGTATATTAATGCAAATTAATGGCGTGTTTTTGTAGCACGCACGCGAAAGCGCAACCAGTCCATGGCAGTTCCAGTGTCAACACGGGCCTGCCGAATGTCGCGGCAATAAGGCCCAAGCGTGCGCTATCAACGCGATCAAATTCTCCGAAGTGGCCGAGAATCAGGAACAACTGATGGTCAACGTAGTAAGTTGTGCAATGTCCAGCAAAAATCCGTCAACTGCTGTACCGCAGGTGAGTTATCACTATAATTTTCCACCCGATCACGATACGTGACTCGTTAAAGCGCCATTGAGGCCGCAACCAACAAGTGTCTATGTCGAAGTAGCCTGTAATTAATCTTCGTACCGCCGATAGGCAGGGGTTAACGAACTGACATTTAGCTGCAATTACGAGACCTTTTGACATACTTTCCCATCGAAGAATTCGCGGTATAGCGTATTATGGCAAATATCGGCATCACTGTCTTCACAGACAATCCTCAAAGGATCCTCATTAAGTAATAAGGTTTAGTGATATTTCGAAAATTTGTGCAAAGTAGTTCTCTTTAAACATTACGTGCGCTTCTGAAACATTTAAACAAAAGATAGAAGGATAAGATCATAAGTTATAGATAAATATCATAAACTAATGAAATTAATTAATGATATACATATATCTTTAAATCTTGTTGTTATCATTGAAATCTTATCAAGAAGATCTTGATGTCGAGAGATAAAACAATTCTTGAGCTACTTCAAGATATCAAGATAAAATATTATTCAACAGATATCATAATTTGATTGAAGAATTATGTAATTTGAAAAAATGATATATAATCTATAATCTTCTAAAAAATGATATATAATCTAAAGAAGATAAAAATTATCAGATTTATTTTTATAATGATAACAACTGGACCTTTTTCTCTCTCTCTCTCTCTCTCTCTCTCTCTCTTCTTTTTCTCTCTCATCGATTTTTACAATGAAAATATCAAAATGATATTGTACATATCTGAAAAAAATTCTGACTTTGTAGATAGATTTTGAATAATTTTAGATATTTAAATTACCATATTAAAATTATGATATTTAACTTTCTGTCTAAAAGCAAGATCATTTTTAGAAGATCAGGTGATATTTTAGATTTAAAATATAGAGGAAAGATATATTCTCAATTTTTTCTTAAAACGAATTCCATGAATAATAATTGATGCGCGTATGTCTTATATCTTAATGATATGCATAATAGTGCAAAATACTTAGTGTTTGCTAGCTCACATGGTATAACATGGTATTTTGGCTTATTCAATTATGTTTTAAGTCACTGCCAGAAAATATTTAATATATAAAACAATGTTCTAAAAGATAATAAACGGAGTATCACATTGACAAATATGATCAACTTTCGATATTTGCTGATATAAAATGAATAAAACGATAAAAAGAAAATAAGAAAAATTAAATGTCTGTAATCGAATTTTAGTGCGCTCGAGACGTCGGCCTAAGTGAAGAAACGAGAAGAGCAATTGATAGCTGCACCAAAAGCTCGCTTGGAGATGATTTGCTTGCTGCGAATGGAGATAAAACAGCGGCCCTCAATCCTCCATTAACATTTGTCCCGACAATAGTGATCAACGGGGTAAAGCGCACATATAATTATATATTACTTCAAAACGCAATTATACACGTACACGTACACGTACACACACACACACACACACACACACACACACACACACACACACAAATTCCTACTTTACACATTCTTTTTTCTATTATTTTAATGTTATAACGTAATGTTATTACTAATGTCTCTGTTGATTACAGTTATTATTATTTTTTATTTTGCTAAATGACTTTTCCAAGATTTTATTCTAGAGTATATAACAAAATATTCCTCTTCTTACTTATCTACATCATGCGAAATAATTATCTCGTGTGTGCACAGGTATACTCTAAAGAGAATGAAGATGAAGCATTACGCAACTTCGTCGTTTAATCTGTCGGCAGTTGACACAGAAGCCAAGTGTGTGTAGCGAATCGAGAACCTAGAGGTAAAAAAAGGAAGAAACGGGATAGAGCGAGCAGCAGGTGCAGGGAAAAATAATCGCTCATGATCTAAATAAACAATGTATTGTTTACTTATCATAATAATCATATATGCCTATGTACAAAAATATAAATGATTTGTCAAATACAACGATAATAAGTCTAAAAATGCTCAAGTACAAAAAAGAAAGAAAAATAAAGGAAACAAACGAGTCTTTGGAAATGCAGCGCATCGCGCCGATGATGAGATCATGATAGTAGGATGAGAAGAAAGTAGTCCTTCTTCATTTTGCCTTCGTGAGAAAGAAAGATAGATAAATAGATAGAGAGAGAGAGAGAGAAAGAGAGAGAGAGAGAGAGAGAGAGAGAGGAGAGGAGGGAGGGAGGGAGGGGGAGGGGGAGAGAGAGAGAGAGAGAGAGAGAGAGAGAGAGAGAGAGAGAGAGAGAGAGAGAGAGAGAGAGAGAGAGAGAGAGAGAGAGAGAGAGAGAGTGGTTCTCCTGCTAAGGGAAATTATCCGTCGATGAAAATAGCGTCGTCCAGGGCGCTCAACTCGTGGAACTGTCGCTCGATGTCGGCGCCGAGCTCGTGGAAATCCGGCACGTTGTCCTCCGCGGGTGCACCATATCCTGAAACAATGTTGTGACGATGTGTCACCCTTTTGCTCTCATTCTCTCTCTCTCTCTCTCTCTCTCTCTCTCTCTCTCTCTCTCTCTCTCTCTCTCTCTCTCTCTCTCTGGCTCTCTCTCTTTCTCTCACTCGCTCACTCGCATTCGATCTCGCGCTCGCGTGTTTTTATATACTCTTTCACGAAATTATGCGACGGCTTCTCCTTTGGAAACGGCACGGGTGCGTGGCACGTGGCAACGCGTCATCTGTTTTGTCACGCGTGCATGCCCGCACGTACGCGCGAGTCCAAAAAAGCAAAGAATATTATTTTAAGACTCTGTATGGGGTAAAGGCAAAAACGCGCGGCAAACCTCCTCTGAGATTAACTATAAACAGCTGAGAGCGCGACATTGTCATCAGTGTCTTTGTCCGTCTGTCTCTCTCTCTCTCTCTTTCTCTCTCTCTCTCTCTCTCTCTCTCTCTCTCTCTCTCTCTCTCTCTCACACACACCACACACACACACACCACACACACACACACACACACCACACATACACACAAAACTGCGCGACAAAAAAAGGCAGCACGCGTGATCTAATAGCACGACTGATTTCATCGCGAGAAGCTTTTTACGTTTCTATTAAAATTGCACATGTCACGAAGTTGCTAAGATTTTTATCGAGAGACGTGGTAACATCATACGCCAAAAATCGATATTAATCTTCAAAGGCTATTATATACAAATTTTCAGTTGCAAATATTCAATCTCGATTAACACAGTTTCATAAATGTCCGATTTAATAAATTATATTTTCAAGATGAAAAGCTGTGTAACGAAACTTCAGACAACGTCGTGCTATTACTAGTGAAAGTTAAAGGTCACGTTTTATCTTCACGGTATACTTTCTACATATGAAAAGAACAGAGCGTAAGCAGACCAACCAAGTAGCAAGTTTGTGTTTCTTATCGCATTTCGGCCAGATTTTTTTCTATCGAAGACACCGATTGAAGGTTACTGCTCGCCGTTGGGAGATAAGTCGTGCTAAGAATTCAAATAATACGACACCATCATGACAAGGCGCTCTCAGCAGTACTCTCAGCAGAAAGGATATTCGTGAAGCAGTAAGGCTCGCGACTGATTATTAATCCTCGGTGTGTATTATATGCGTTCTTTTTGATATCCCGATGAATTTTATTTCGAGTAGAGTCACATGAATTTCTAAGCGTCGAAAGTTCAGATTTCTCGCTACTTGCCGAAGATTAAATCAAACGAATATACTCGTTATTACCTGCTCTTTCGTTGTGTGCGTTGTGGACGTCGTTAATAAGCAGATGACAAACTGACTCAATCGGCACGTATTCCTGCTGATTGTTATCGAAATTTATGGGGATTCTAGTCGCCTGGTGCGTATCGTTAGACAGCGTGTCCTCTTCCTTTACGTACGTTTTAGACAGTTCATATGACGGATGATTCGTTTTCACGTCTTGGCTTTGCCGTCGCGAAATCGCCGTCGAGTTTAATCCATATACTGTCGTGTTATTTGTAGCCATGGCAATTTTGTCCGACGACAACAAACTGGATAATGTGCCGGAGTTTTCTGAATGATTTTTCAGATGCTTTCTAAGACTCGATGGATCCGTGTAACGCTTGCCGCAGCCGCTTATTTGACAAGCGTATGGTTTCTAGAAAAAGAGATCAGAATTAATTATCAATAATTAAGAGTTATCAAGAAAATAATTTTCAATTTTTCCGGTTTCTATTTAATTTTTTATTTAATTCTACGCGCAAATGAGTTTTTAGACTTTTTTCAACATGAAGATTATAAATTGCTTTGTAAGAAAGATTGTCGAGTATTACATTGGTTACACGAAGACACATAAATAAGGAAATATCGTACTCTGTCGTAGTGTGTTCTCTGATGTTTGGCCCGATCGCTGCTATTACTAAATGCTTTCGAGCAACCGGCATGTTGACATGCATAAGGCCTCTCGCCCGTATGCGATCGCTGATGAATTTTCAAGTTCTCCAAACGGCTAAAGGCCTTCTTACAACCCGGGAACTGTAAAAAGTGGAAAATAGAGATTAGTACTTCATCCAACAGATAACTTATAAAAGAAACTTGATAATTTATACAAGGAGAAACGACAATGTATGGTACAACGAGAAACGTAATTGCGCAAGCGAATGATCAACAGAAATTTTCGATCGCTGTTAATTTGTTTGCAGAGATCGTTTGAAGTGAAAAACCGTTAGATTGAAATAAATTTGATTTCTTTATGTAGAGAAAAAAATATAGAATCAGCAGTTTTTTATTCATCGAGGCAAGCGGTTATTCACGCGGTCGTTGCACCTCACCCTGCCGTGCAAGTGTCATAGAAAAATCAGCGGGGCGAGCGATAAAATAAATATTGAGAAAGCACCTCACACATGTGACACATGGTGACACAGGAACATCCCTCCGTTTCTTTCATGAATGCCTATTTTGTTTGGGAGAGAAACACGGCGTTCCTTTTTTTCCTTCCCCTTCCTTCCCCTTTGTCTAATCTTCTACTTCACTTTTTGCGAAAGCTCCCATAAAAAAGTCATTGTAGCTGTGACGCCTATCTCACGCGTCATCACGTCTAAGCTATCGCGAGTTCTCTGCCTGCATCACGAGTGACCGTTATCGAGAGATTTGCGACTAAGCTTGAAAGCCATATCGTAACGTGCAGAGGTCGACGTAGACGTCGAAGGGGAAACAAGCAAATATGACGACACTAACCGTACATTTGTTCGGCTTCTCGTGGGTGTGTACTCGCATGTGAATGAGTAGCTTGTATCTCGCGTTGAAGGGTCGCGCGCGTGGGCATCCTTGCCACAGGCAGGCGAACTCATCCTCGCGGCTCGCCGATACTGCCGGAAAAGTCTCTACTGCCTCTTTACCCTCTCGCTGTTCCTTGTCTCGATCCCGCTGCATCCGTCGGCCGTGACCGTGCGCATTCGCCGAAGATGACTCCACGTGCCGCCTCTCTATATGCCGCACCAAACCTTCCTGCTCGGTGAATGCACAGCCACAGTCGATCCAGCGGCACAGGTAGGTAGAGTCGAAGCCGTTTTCTACGGGTCTCGCGCAATCTGCAACGCGACGTGTGTGCGTAGTTGTTGAACATGAGTATGTGAGTACACGCAATTGCGACAAAAATGATTTACAAGTGCGGGAATAAAATAGAATAAATAGAATAAAATAGAACGACACATATATCCTTTTCGATACGTATATCCTGATGATATATATCCTTTATGTGTTTCTTGCGCTATTAAATATCTCCCATGCCAAACACAACATAGGAATCGCCGTATTATAGAATATATATATATATATTTAATAGCGCAAGAAATACAGAGAATATTGAAAATTGATTAGAATTTGCTTTTAATCGTGAGATTCTCTTTCTCTCTTGCTTAAAATTCTTAGTAGTCTATTGACCCGTCGAGCGTTATTTATACAAAATGAAGATTGCACTGGATGTAAACATGAAAATACGAGAAGAAAATTGGGCGGTCACGTTTAAGATGCTAAAAATACGATGGAAATCGTAGACATGCGCTCCTCATGCAATATTATGTACAATAACAAAATGAAAAAGGCAACTGCTGCTTCTATTAGCGAAAAGTCGTTACCGCGTTCGAAAACTCGAATTTATTTGAACTGATTCAGTTATATGTAAAACTCGGTTAAAGCAATTGACAGAGTAGAAAATTCCTACAAAAGAATCTTGCTGTCCCCATAAACAAATTTTCGTCTGGTCTCCAAACAACATAAAATTCAGTTACACTAATGGAATTGTCCTCTTCGTGTATTAATGGCACCACCAACTCACCGTAGGGCTTATTGCCCCTTTCGTTTTCCATAGGTGCAGCGATATGCCGGTCGCCGAGCAACAGACCCTCGTTGCGCGGCAGTATCACCTGATTGCCAAAACTCTCCGTCGCGTCGGCGACTTCGCCAGCGAAGTTGATTGTCGACAGCGTGCACGGCTGTTGTTGCGACGAGACGAGATGCCCGACCGCGTAGTACTGGCCGTTTTGGAAGTTCTGGAATGATTCGTGGTGAAGCTCGTTACCGAAACAAGCCGGTGGCGACGAGGGCGAGTCAACTACATTGCTCAGTAGCGAGGTCGGGTCGCCTCTTATCAGACTCAGGTCGAACTCATCGTCCACAGACATCTGCGCGGACGAGGAACCGTAATGTCCTTGATCGCTTTGATCATTTTGCATGCTCATCAGCAATGATACCACGTCTTCTTGGCAGTCTTGGTAGTCCTGATAACTCTGCAACTCGGCGCCGTATTCTGGGTAGACCGTGTTGCAAAAGGTACGGGAGAAAGAGAAGGCCGAGCCCACTGAGGGTAGCCTCTGAACCAGGCAGTCTGATTTATCTTCTGAACCATCGTCCGTCGTCGTTGTCGTCGTCGTCGTCGTCGTCGTCGGTGTCGCCGTCGTTGTCGTTGTTGCCGTCGTTGTCGTCGTCGTCGTCGTCGTCGTCGTCGTTGTCGTTATTGTTGTTGCCGCTGTCGCAGTTGGATTGCTCAAGGCCGTCGTAATTGTCTCGCTGGAGGTGCTCTCCGGCGATCTGTTGCCGGTAGAAGGATACTGAAAGGGATACTGGAAGACTGTGGGCACTTGATCCCAGTCGAGATATTCTCGCGGATTCGCGCCGGAGTCGGGAAACGGAGAGAAGAGACTATCCGGCTGCGAGATCACCCAACAGTGCGGTTGGTCCATACTGATATTCATTGTGCTCAACGCCATTGATGTCACCAACTGCGAAGAACGATCGTCCGTGAAGTCGTCCTGGTCCAGACCGGTTGACATCGATCGTCGCACGTCCTCCTCGTTTCTCTCGCCGTGATAATCCTCGAGGTGCATCTCCTTCGTTCCGGACTTGTCGTCGCGACGCGTCCGACAGCCTGCCGTCAAACATGGTAATATGTACTTTGGTGCAACGCTTCGGCCGAATTGCGAAACTGTGATTTTGTAACGTCTTTCGCTCGCGCGCGCGCGTGCACGGATTGAGAAAGCTATCGTCGGTCGTTTTCAGGCTTGTGACCCCTTCTCCCGTCTCGTTCTCTCTCGCCTGACACTATCAAAACTCGTGTTACTACGTAAGACGATGATAACGGAGCCGACAAAGCTACCGAGGCATCGAACGGATTCACGGATGATGATAGCAACGACACGAATCAACTCACGGATTAGAGCTTAGATCGTGCTCAAAATTGGTAAATTATCGCGCAGTTCCGCGAACACTCTCGTTTTATTTTGGTCTTTCCATTTTCTTCTGGCTCAACTGAATCGCTGAATTACAGACTGGATATTTAATTGTTAATTGGGCATAATGATTTTCGCGAGACGAGACAAACGTAAGCATTCGTGTTCGCGTTTGCATATTTCAGCGCACTCGGTCACAATTACTCACAAACGATTAGACGCGCTTACGATTATTTACACGATCCTTGATAATTCAATTACCTTGATGATTACCGAGCATGTGCTTACGATATTTCTGTGCTATGTTACATTTCCGGAGAAGAAAGTCACAACTGCAATGAGGCGTTAACATTTATAATTTATAACTGTACCAGTTATCGCATACAAGACAGCTTCAGTCAGCTTTTACAATAAAATGACCAAAAAATCGGCTAACTATACATCAGCCAGTGTTCGCAAGTTACGACGCAAGGCCTTATCTTTTAAAAACAATTTTTCAACAGTCAAGCTTGCTACAGCAGTTGTGATTTGATTCCCATTGAAAAAAGCCCAAGTTACGACCAAGTTGCTTCACCATGTTTTTGCTTCCCAAAATTTCCACAAGCTCTTCTAGATCGTTCTTTCAACATCATTCAGGTACATCACGTCAAGCGTTATCAGTCGAATTAATACTAATTCCACCCGCGCACCCCGTACATTCACCAGGGAAGAACGAGATACAACCGAGCACGAAACCGAGCACAATTAACAATAACGACAATAAATTTTCCTCTCCTGCGAGAGAACTCGAGATCAGCGCGGAGACTGGACTTTTCACTGCTAGTAGTTCGATAGCATGCCGAACGGCACGGCATTCCGCCACAAAAGCCGCAGCAGAAAGATGTCCGATTGACGCCTCGCTCTCCCCCAGGGGCCGGAAGTGTAAGTACGCAGAGAGAGAGAGAGAGAGAGAGAGAGAGAGAGAGAGAGAGAGAAGACGCGAGAGAAGAACGTATTCGAGAAGCGGCTTACTGCGGTATCAACGCGGTATCGACATGTACGCGCCGATTGCGCGAACCGCTGGCTTATCGCGCCGGTCTTTTCCGTTGGAGGGTACGCTCGGTGGCACGCGCGCGATAGCGATCGCGAGAACAACAGCAATGGCGCGCAACGACGGAGTAACTACTCCCGATAAGTCGGCGAGCCGGCTCTCCACGCTTTCGTAGCACCGATCGTATTCGCGTCTCTTTGAAGACTATCCAAGAGAGACCTCCGAAAGGCAACGATGCTCTTCTTCGACGAAGAAGGCGAGCCGAGAGGACGAACATTTTCCCCCTCCAGCAACGTAACCCTTCGGTGGCGTGCGTCTCCTTGAAAATTGGAGGGCGGAATATTATAAGAAGAAGACGACGACAGCGGTGGCGGAGAGGGTACGAGAAAGCGCGAGGGAACACGCGCCGCCCACTCGCGTGGCCGCAACGTGTTCCCCTCGTTACCAGGGTACGTTGCACTTGCTGCACTTGTCGTTACGGCCTCACCAACGGCAGGGGTTCCGCTGCCGCTACAGTCTCTCTCTCTCTCTCTCTTCGTGGCGATCGGGGGTGACAACGGTGGCGGCCGACAGGCGTACCCGAACATCTGCCGGCGCGTGTAGTGCACGCGCGTCGCGCGTTTCATGTCCTTCTCCTTTTCCTCGTCTTACTGTTGCTTCTTCTTTTACTCTGTTCTTCTGTTCTTCTTCTACTACTCCTCATCCTCTTCGCGATGAGACCGCGACCGTTTCCTCGCGAGTCGGCTGAACTGCTCCTCCGTTAGGATCGCCGTCACGCTTCGCGTGCACCATTCACGATTTCGCCCAAACGGCTATCATGTGCTATCTTCTCGCAAACACCCACCTAGGAAAAGGTAGATGAATTAAAGAGGGAATAAAGTTGGAGAGATTTATTCTCAAAATGAGGGAAACGTGTGGAAGGAACGAATAAAAATGATACGGTTTATCTGTATCAAACACGAGAAAGTGAGATTTAATTCTCGGTATATATACCGGACCATCTTTTTCTGCTTTCTGCAGCGACTGCTTTGAACGTTAATTCTGAAATCAGATATTAGCTTTGAAACAAATCTCTTAAAAATCTACTTGTTATTACTATTATTATTATTATTATTATATTATATTAATATTATTGTTATACGTTGCGTGTACTTTGAATTCGCACGCAATTAATGCGCTTTGATTACACCGCGTTAACACGGCAGATTCTGTTGTTGAAATCATCGGATCGTTTTGACGAAGTATTCGAGACGGGGTAAACCACATATAAGCAAGAGAAACGAAAGATGAACGAAAGAGAGACCGCAAGGGGGAGAAAAGAAAGAAAGAGACAAAGGGAGAACGCTCGAGACGATCTTTCGTCGCTCAAGACCGAAGAATCGGGTGCAAGGAGCAAAAAATGTAAAACCAGCTGCCACACACGCGTCACTTATTAACAACAGCTTTTACGCGCACACCACATGAGGACAAGTCCATTTCTTGCTTTCTGTTACTACAGGCTGCTATACCTTTTGTTTTTGCACGTATTTTCTCACCTTCCTGGCGTGCGCGCACGTACACATAATACTTTATCAATTCCAACGACTCTAATTTTCGCGAATCAAATCACAATTTTCGCACATAAGCACGTCGTAAACATCGATCTGTAAAATCGAAAACGTCTAGTAACCGATACTTTGTCAGCTTGGACAGATTTTATCAAATATTTAAGTATATAAACAATAGGGATTTATTATTTATCATTATTAATTATTATACATTCATTTATTTTTAATCTTCATGTATCCTCAGCATTTGATGAAATTTACGCAAGAGTTACCAGTTAGCAGACGTGTTCATTCTCACATTCATTTCGTATTTTCAACGAATATTTAAGCGGCGCGCTACGATGACGCTCTAATCTACATAACGTCATAGCAATACGCTATTGACAGGGAAACGTACGCAAACACTCGATGCATCTTTCACTCTATTTTGAACTGTATCGCTGCGATATGATATCACGTACAATGTGAAATCTGGCCGATATAGGTGAACAAAAATATTTGATCGGCTGCACATAAGATTCAGCTGTGTACATATCGTGAACCTAGAAATATGAGGCAAAACGTGTAAATGTCAGTGTTTGCTGTTTTGTGTTTCCTGTTTTTGTGATTCTCGCGTGTGCACTCGCGTGCAGGTACGACGCGCTCTGTTCATTCTTGTGTGTCTCTCTTCATACGTGAAAAATGCACCCGTTCATGCGCTCATACACGTATAGTACATGCGTACGCGTCTGGGTGCATTCTACAGCCACGGAATAGTACGTCATATTACGGGTAAGATAAGTGATAGAACGGCACATGTGGTCTGCCAGCCCTCGATGCTTACATTATACATACTACGCCCGCTCACAATCCTACTTTTTTGCTCAGGCACCTGTTAGCTTCGTTCGTATAACAGTCGCCGCATGTGAGTGCGTGCGTGCATGTGCGGATACACATGCACGCATGACTCGACCGCCCTTAAAATAAATACACCGTAAAAAAGACACCGATCATGTTCTCCTCCCATGCGGATGCAATAACAGCGAAACGAATAAAAAAGACCCATTTTAAACGTTTAATCGTCCCGTGCGGAACAAAAGAAAGACTAGAAACGCTTTCCGCCTTCGTGTAATATCAAGCGGTGAATTAGAACCGCGAACGTACATCACAATAGAAATTAATACATTTTGTCTAATGCACGAGTGTCCGATGAATGTGTACATGTGATTAAAAAGCTTGATAATATTTTAGGCTTTCGCGGTGTAGAGAAATATTTGATTTGACTTTCGGGTTTGTGTGCGTATCGCATCCATTTTGGATTTGTTTCGTGAACGAAACGTCGGAAACAAATTCCAAATTCGGCACGGGCGCGGCACAAATCTGGACCTGAGTCAGACAATTAAAAAGTTTACCAAATAAATAAAAAAACATACTTATATAAATATAATATAACATACAAACGTATACTTTTAAATATAACTTTATGCACACAAATAACGCATATTCACACGGAAAATGTCCAAGTCAGTTTTCGCATAAAAAGGTGATGATAAAAAAAAAAGAAAAAATTTTGTTTCGATAAATATCTTTACTGTGCAGTTGACACCCAACTTCGTAAATATCTCGTGATACATCGCTTGACCGTAACCGTATGCATACACAAAGTCGTTGTATGATGAAACGGGCGACGTATAGGGCGTATTGAAAATAGCGTGGGCCCGCGTACGTACGAAGATACATGCCGACGAGCGTTTAGCATTCGGTCAAGCGACGTAAAAATAGACAGACGCACGCTCTGCATGTGACTTCGTATAATTAGGTACCGAACTCGAGGAGAGAGTCCGTATTGCACTCTATGTTCGGTACGTTACACAGTCCATTGGAGTGTCTAACGGCGGACCACCCATTCGTTTCTTTTTTTTCCTCTCTTTCTCCCGAAGACAGTTATGGATATAAACTACTCCCGAACGAGAATCATATAAGCTTTGCCTCCGCATATGCATGTCTACGCAAGTTTTATAAGCGAAAGATAACCGCTTGTGGCTAATGGTTGCCTGCTAATAACAGTTTTCTCGTGAGTTGATTTTCATTCCCGTCATTTCTTCGCTGACAGAAATGAAAGCGTACTTGTTATTTAACACTTGTTACTACATCATTCCGTTAAAAAACACTAACCTAATATATCACGTAGCTCATAACCGCCACCGACATGTCAAAGTTATACAATTCGTTTGTTCCCGTAGATTGATGTAACAGAATAAAGTTTGTCATGGTCCTCAACAATCGGGAAATGTTGTATGCGTCCGCTGCTCCAAGCTATTGTCAGACAAATATACGAGGTATCTCTCTGATAAAAATTCATGCAATTTGGTACTTCCCCAGGAAATCCCTTGATGAGGCAGCTTGGCTGAACTTCCACTACTCGTGATATTTTACTTACAGTCGTTTTAAACAGAGTGATCACTGGGCTGTCCTATATTATCCAGGAGGAAAAAACAAATGTGATATTAGAGCACTATGCATTGACACGTGTATTCTCGCATTTATTCGTAAATATTTTACAAACCTGGAAAATTATAGCAAGATACCGTCCCGTCAAGTTCCATTCCATAGAAATTATCCTACCTCCTACTGTGACATAATCGTCGTTATCATCCGATGAGAAATTCACTTTTGTTAAATCGATCAGACGCATAGCTATCTTTACATCGTTGTTGTTTGTTTTTTTATCGTCGAATATATTGTCCTGCAATGGTAACGAAAATATCGTAGCAGGATCTTCGGTGGTAGCAAAGAGTAACGTTAAGTTCGGGCCAAAACATGCGACAGCCACACGACCGTTGGGTACGATCCACTTATCTGTATGCCACGGAGTTGGGACACCAGTATTCCAAACTCTGAAATATTAACTTCTATAGTAAAGTGGCTAGCTATATGGATATCATGGAACAGTTATTGAAGGAAAAATAGATAAATGTATTTTTACAAAGAGATGTACTACCTGAAAACATTTCCACATGAAGCAGAGAATAATCGTGAACCACAGGATGACCAACATGTGAAACATATGCCACCTCCACCGACACGTCTCAGAGGAACTCCCTCCTCCTTACAAATATCCCAAATTATTATATTCAAGTCTGTTGGTGAGCAGGATGCCAATAGATCACCCTAAAAATATATACTTTGTGATATCATCTACGAATTATAATCTATATTTTATATAAAGGAGAGGGAAATAAATTAATGAAATACTTGTGGATGCCATGTGACACTTGTAACAGGTGCATGATTTCTTTGTTTTAAATGTATTGCATGACTGAGTAAATTACTGGCTGCACTCAATTCTATTGTCCAAACCAATACTCCATAATAGCAAGCAACCGCTAATTCACGGCCACTATTTGGCCTCCAATTCAAACAGCAAACTGATTTCTGCTCACTGTGTCTCAATATCGGTATAGGCTGTATCAATGACATCCAGGTAGTGTTAGTTGACACCGGTGAGAAAATACGGATTCGATCATCCCTTGTAGCCACAGCTAGACGATAGCAATACGGATGCCAGGACATACATCTTACCTAATCACAAATTCTCATCTTTTATAATGGTTAAATAAATAAGATATTTACAAATTTCTTGCCAAGTTATTCTACCAGAGAGGTGTTCCAATCTCTTGTAGCAACAATATCAGCAACAGATCCATCTCCTGAAGTTGGTAAAAGATCTCTGTGATATATACCTCTATCCATAAAATCTAGAACTTTTTTAAGCCTGAAATTAACAGTTTCAGCACTAACAGTAATATAGATAAAATAAAAATTAATTATCAAAGTACATACTTGTAGTAAATATTACCAATACCTTGTCGCTATCCAATGTACAACAGTTGTGATCTCGTGTGGATCAGCAGCAGCAGCGAAGCAAATAGCCTCAGATAAGCCTTTCTCTCTCCATATACTGACAATCTTCTTAAAAGCACTATCGTGAATAGGTAAGAACAGTTCATTAGCACTAACTGTCCGTATTGAGTCACGGGTGGCTGGAATATCTTGTATAAGAGGAACTTCAGGGTAATTGCGTAAGTATTTGTAAAAAGGTTGGCTCTCATCTTGCAGTTTATCATGGTCACAATAATGCATGACATCATTCAGTAAACCAACAGCAGCTGCATCATCAAAAGCAGGACCATCAAAGTCGTGAAGTGATAGCATTTTCAACATTTTGTTTCTCTGTATGCGATGGTAAGTCACTACAACTTAACCTGTACATTGAACCTGTACAAAAAACATTAAAATTAATCTTCACCACCAACAGATCACATGTCTGTGAGACCGTAATGTCCAACTAATTGCAAAATTGTAATGAAACAGCAATATTAAGATGTCTTATTATAGCGTATATTGAGTTCGCAATTCGATTAGCTAATTTTTGACAATGCACGGATTCACATTGAAACCTTCAACTTGCTCCGGTAAAACCAAAGTAAGTGGATTTTAACAGCAACGAGAAAAACAGAATAAATGTAAAGTCAATGTTGCCAGACAACTGCAGACAATTATGCTCATTTGTTACATGTGCAACTGTTTTTTCTCTCTTTTCTTTTTTTTCTTTCTTTTAATACATGTATATGTAATCGCATGAGCTACACCGTGTGGTATCGACGCACGAAATCTATGCAATTGTAACGTCTTCCTCGGCAGAAACCATCTACATCGTAAGACAAAAGAACTATAAATTCGTGTTTCATAAAAACGAACAGATAATCACGTTCCTAAATAATATCAAAATCCGGAATATGAAAATGATATTTCTAACCGTACCTCTCATCAACTGCCGCGAACCGGCAAAGATGGCGCGGTACTATTAACATCAGTCTTTTCGCGGCAACGATTCTACCGATATGACTTAGGAAGCGCGCATGCGCGTGCGGAGAATTCGAATTGTCGACACAGTGCGAAATTGAAGTAGCGGAAGTTTCAGTATTCGGTGTGATTAGCGGTATCGCTAATGCGTATACATCTACATTTCGTGTAGATTCATTCGTGGGATCGCACAATTCGTCCTTCGTCCAGACAGCAATTCGTATTTGCCGGAAACCTCTTCGATGGATCTTGGACAATCTCGATGAATCTCGGAGCACATGATAACGATATGAGGGTGCGCACGCGACAGTGTATCAGGTACAGTGGTACTACACTTCCTTTACTCCTTCCTTCGCTCTCAAGCTACTATATTGTCATTCAACATACTTGTTCCGCACGCTCCGAATGCGAGAAGTGAAGGCGAGATGAGAGAGGCCTATATTGGTTCGCTTATTCAAACAAGTATATACTCGCGATTCGAAGAAAGAAGGACGAAAGATTACGAGTATAGAGAGTGTAGCTAAAAGCACAGAACTATCGACATAGCGACAAGGTGAGGGGAAGGCTAGACGACACAATTGCGGGTGGGGATCGAGGGAGAGAGAAAGAGAGAGAGAGAAAGAGAGAGAGAGAGAGAGAGAGAGAATTTGTGTGTGTAGTGTGTGGAGCAAGGTGGTGGGGTACATATCGTCGGAAGGGGCGAGGTGGGGTCCGAAGTGTGTAGTTGCCGTTGGAGCGGCGTGAGTAATGTAGTGGAGTTATAGCATCTGCGAATCGTGGTTTTCTCGCGAACGATGTTCCATTATCAGTTACGCGCGCGTTTGTGGTAAAGCGAATAAGTGGTTGTCTTACCCCCCGAGAGTGACAACGCGATAGGAAACGTGCGAACGAGAGAGCCAATCAGTGGACGTAACATCGTGGCGCGATGTTATTACCTAGGTAGTGCATCCAAGAGAGGACATCCACCGTGCGATGACAATCCCAACCTGTCGAGAATCGTTCCCGTCCTAAGGGAGACGACAACGAAGGAAAGAACTCGTGAATCCCAACCTAAACTAAAGAAAGATCATCGTCGCGCAGGACGAGGCGCATAGCGCCGACTGCGGCGGAGGTGGTGGCAGAAGAAGAGGAAGAAGAGGAGGAGGAGGAGGAAGAGGAGGAGAGAGGCGGCGACGTCGGCGGCGGCGGCGGCGACGGCGACGGCGGTGGTGTGGTGACAGTGGTGTGGACGATCGCGAGAGATGGGCAAAAAGGGTTCCAAGCGAAAGACCCGATGGAGAACCCTGAGCATCGGTGGTGAGTACTTCCCCGTTTGTCTCTGTTGCCTGTCTGTTTAATCATATATCTATTCTTTTTCCCTCTTACGTTAACCCCGCTGTAACCTGTCTTGCTCGTGATCTGACGTAACATGTTTCCGCAATCGAGCGATTTCGCGTCGCGGAAGATGTGAAATTGTGCTGCCGGTCATCGATCAACGCGCGCGCTGGAGATGTCGCGCGAGAAAAAGAAATGGAGCGAGAAGAGGGAGAGGAGAAGAGAGGATGTATCTCTCGTTATCGCAAGATGCCATCCTCCTCTTCATCCTCGCCGATTCTCGTATCGTGTCTTCAGGTCGGGGTGTTGTCTTCTAACTGCATATTTGCATGTCTTCTACATCGACAACATAAAAATAGCTCATACACATTGGAGTCTCTCCGAAGAGAGAAGTAAAGAGATTAGTGGGAGAGTAATGTTGCAAAAGAGAAGAAAAACTCATATTAACTGTGTCGCGTAATACGTAATACGTAATCTACAGCGGACTCTACGTGTTGTTTCTTCAATTTCGACCGATTGTAGTGGTGAGTGCAGAACGTGCGATCGAGAGAGAGAGGAACCACTTTGTCCCTTCCTGAAGTCGAATCCTTTCAACGTGCTCCGATTACGCGGAACGTCCGAGAAATTTTTTTTAGACTGGACGTTTCTCTGCGATCGTGAGCCACGATGAGACGCGTACGAAACCATCACATACTTCTCTTTCTCTCTCAACCAGTCTTCCACTGTCTGTCATGAGAAAAAATGAACGACGCTGCTCTAACACAACAAACAGGACGCAAGAGCGCTGTTCTTACAAGACGAAAAGACTTTGCATTACGCATCTCTCTTGCACGCTTCTGACCACAATAGAAAGGTCTTCTTTCTGCCTTCCGATCTTTTTCCGAGAGTTTTACGCCGACAGCTAAACTGTTTGTCGTTTCCAGGGATTCGAACTCTTGACTATCGTTTGCAGATCAAAAAATGAGAACTTTCAACTCACCATTTGTCCACGCATGTTACTAAATCTCATAGATAATAATCTATCATTATCTATATCGTAGTTGTTCGAGTTAGTATATCGTAGTTAGGAAGCCCCCGTACCATTATTCCTATATCTTTAATATGCTACACACACACACACACACACATATATATTTAGAGCAGTTTTATCAAAAGACTTTTCGAAATATTATATTCAATGCGCCATGTTGATATTTCACTTTTCGCTCAACTTTGCACAAGGATCGTATTGTTTATCCATCAAATTGCTGTGTGTGCCAATGTGTTGTTATCGAAGACCTAATATTCGGCATTAAAATGTGATTGGAGGTTACTGTTTGCGCATGTAAACCAATTTCTAATTGAAATAACGAAACTGTTTAGGAATAATTCGACACGTAAGATTTCGTTAAATCTCTTACACTATTATTTATTGTCGAGTATTTTCATCTGTAGGACTATCCAAGACATTTCTGTTAAATCTCATGAAAGTCGGCGACTCAACCTCTCTCGGAGCATCGTTTAAGTAGTTTATCGTTATCGATAACCCTCAAGGGTCGGGAGCATACATGCGGCTCGTTGCGTTTCTTCTTTTTCTTGTACGAAACATTATTCTTGCTAGCACGATTTCTTCCTTTTTATTTTCTCGCTCAACTATTTCTACATTAACATTTCCTTTTTGAAGTATTCTACTCGAATCTTCGCAGAGATAAACTCTGTCACGATCGTCGATGCTTCATCGATGTCTAGTCTAAAGTTATATTACAGTCTATCCTATGGTAGTCTATCCGATGATTCTCTCGTGAATCTAGATTCTAGATTAATCGGAATAAACATGCTGTCCCGCGACTCGGTTCTCGTACGCTTCGCCGCGATGTTGCATCGGGAAGCGTACGTACACCTTTCGCGAGTCCGACCCGCGACGATGCATCGATCGGCCGCTGCGCCACCCTATCTGACTTTCCTCCTCGCTCTGTAACGTATCGCAGCACCTACTTACCCGCTTAGACGTACCGCGTAAGATCGCTACGCTCTACACGCCGACCTTTCCTCGTGCTCTCTTCCTCGTTTCTTTCTTCAAGACGAACTAGAGACCGCTAGCAATGTTTACTTCGCGGCTTATCCTCGTCGAAACGCGTCTCGATGGTGAGGCTTCGATTTTCCACCCTATTAACGTTTCACGGAATGATTTTGAAGAGAAAAAAAGAGTAAAAGTAACATAAAGCTGCTGTGAAGTTTGCACGCGACAACGAAAGAGGACAAAGAGCGAGCGAGAAGGAGCGTCTTTAGTATCCTTCTTACTTGCGTAGGGGGGAGGAGGGAAGGATCTGAAATATCTGAAATCTTTACATTTTGAATAGAAATTTCTCGGTTCGCTTCGTGTGCTGAAAGTCGCGCAAAGTTGAGATAAAAAGATATCAACTTTTTCGTTTATGCACTTAATTTAAGCCTATCAAACGTCTCGCGGAAAATTCTAAAGCGTATCTTCTATAAGTCTACATATCGGTATCGATATTTGCAAAAAGGCAAGCAGAAGTGCCGGAATCGTTGTAAATTGTCAACACCGTCCGTGAAAAGACTCATAAAATCTGTCCGTCTTGAATTTAGTGGCTACGCTCAGGCGTAAACATACACATCTACATCAATCTTGCCTATTCCTGAAACGTATTATATAATGTTGACACAATATCGCGGTGAAGAGTAGATAAAATGTTCTACGCGCAATATATATGCATGTGCGCTCTGCTTATTTTCAACATTTACACTCATCCGTGAATTTATATTTAGAAAAAAAAAATCGTAAAAATTTGTTTAAATTTATATCGTATAAATTAAACGCGATTACTTTGCGAATTTGGAACAAACACCATCGATATGAGTCGCACGAAATTTACATTTTGTACCTATATCTTCTATTAACTAGGACTTGGCAATTACAGTCCAAGAAAAGTTGACTATTAGCGGGAAATTCAACGAAACGTTGAGAGATTTTTTGGGATTGCACGAATTCGCTTACGTAAGACGCGCGATCCATAGAGCTGAGGGAAGACGGCAAGAGGGAATATCCTGTGCAAGTACCGTCGAAATGGGTCGGAAAGGATCGATGAAATTTCTGAAAAAAATACGACTAGAAAGGGTTGCGATAATCTGCGCTTGTATCGGAAAAGGTTAAAGTGATCTGTGTATGACCCGATCTACATTTTCGATTATTGGACATTGTTGAGTGCGTATAATACACGAGTAATGCAGAGTATATACAATTCGCACGCAACATACGCGAATTTGCAAAAATATGCATGCGCACGGATATTTTATATAGATATAAATCAAACAGCACTCTGCAGAGAGACAGTCCCTCCTGTTACTATATTTATTATTGTATCGTTTGTTAACTCGAGACGATAGGCGTTATCAATGATATTACAAATGTTCCTTTATTACCTCATATTTGTACTATATCATATTAATCACAACAGTTCGTGTTGCAGCACTTTCAATTTTCAAATAATCCCAGATTGTTTCTTATTCGCTCACAGAGAACGAGAGAGAGAGAGAGAGAGAGAGAGAGAGAGAGAGAGAGAGAGAGAGAGAGAGAGAGAGAGAGAGAGAGAGAGAGAGGAGAAAGAGCCAAACGAGCATGATAAAGGAAATTACTTGATTCGAATATTTATTTGTCCTTGAACCGTTCGACGTTATAAAGCCATTCAAGGTGCGTAACTATCAGAAAAATAAAAAAAGAAAAAAAAGTTCTCAAATCAAATTCATGGTCAACACTGACAGATGCAAACACATTCGAGCATACCAGGTCAGAACGGTAATGAGCCACACATCTCGACGTAGGGGCAATTGCCAAATGTAATAGTGCCGTGAAGTTTCATAATATCGAAGTAGGGACAGGCAATGCGCGTGCGTGTTATATATTAATATAGTGAATAGTTTAAAGTAGTGATGTGCAAGAAGTGAGCGCCCGGCCGGCTGCTTCTTTATAAAGTTTTTTATTGCCGTGACAGAAATTAAATATAAAGTCCGTATTGACATTTGCATCAACGCGTTCGCAAAAAGAAAAAAGTTATATCGCGCGACCGCAATTCCGCGAAAAATTAATTATTATAAACAAAGAGATTAAAGAACGATCATAACTGAGGACATAACTGAGAAGGATTTAGACAGTAGAGTACAATGAATCAAGATTAAATGAACCACTGACTTTTGACCAGATTAATCGCGAAACAATAATTTTCAACAAAGCTCTATCTCAGTATTTATTTCCTCCTACACAAAACTGTCACTCTATATTTGATTGCGTTTTCTCGCGCGTGAAAAATTCATACATCTTTTAATAATATCCAGCAAGGTCTAAATTCGTCTTGTAATGCGACTAGTCGTTAAAAGCGACAATAACTGAGGATAATTGCGCTTCATAGAAAGACTCGTATCATGAAGATGTGAGATAAAGGTTTTCGCGTGCGCGAGAGAAAAAGAGAGAGAGAGAGAGTGAGTCGTGTCGCGAGGTTCTAGAATCGAAAGAGGGAAACTCCTGTTCGACTCGATACCGGAGTAAATCAATAGTTAGGCGTCACGTCTCTTTGGATCGCCGTCGTGTCGCGAATAGGAAATAAAATGCCTAGTCACACTGATGGTCTCTGTGGATGAAACACGAGACAAGTCTTGGCCAATAATCACGACCCCATACTGACCAATCTATCCATCGGAAAATCCGTAATTTATAGTTTTACAGATTTAATCCAGTCAAACACGGATTATTAATAAAATCAGTTGCACTTTCGATGAAAAAGAGAGAGAGAGAGAGGGAGAGAGAGAAATTTTAGATAAGTATTTCCTTGAAAGGTAAAAATAGTATCTCTTTTATACGAATATCGGTAATTTACTGCGAGTAAAATTAATCGTGTTTATATATAAATGCAATTAAATATAATAGTTTTGATAATATCGAAGATATTAAATTTTTGATGATATAAAAGATATAAATTTTCCTCTGTAAAGGTATTGGCACTACATATGCAATATTTATATCGCACGAGTAAAAGTGTGCGTATAACATAATCTCAAGAGCCTTTCTCTCTCTCTCTCTCTCTCTCTCTCTTTCTCTCTCTCTCTCTCTCTCTCTCTCTCTCTCTGCGGGAAAATCGACCGCGGCTCATCTTAAATTTCTTATATACCGACGTCGAGGCAACGCAGGTCACTATAGTACCATAAGTGATCGACTCTTACTACTGTAAGTGTGTACACTGCATTTCTCCACATGTGTCTCTTTCATTCATCGCAGTTAGGAAAATATAACGTTATTTTGTTTTATATTTGCGATACAAATATATCTACGTACTACTTCCGTCCTTTTCCTTATAACTCGCCGATATGATAGATAATTATAAGTCTTTTCGATAAAAACTTTTAAAACGTGTATGTTTATACATGTATAATTTTCCTTCAGATTTGTCTCCTACGTTTCAGATTAATTCTGATATGAGTAAAGTATTTTACAAACAATATGTTTTTTGTATATATGTAATTTACAATAATATGTAATTTACAATATTCTATAATTATACGAGTATAATATCTTTACAACTAATTTTAATTTTACAATGGAATAATTAAATTGGCGACATGTGAATTGAGATTTTATTTCCAAATCGATAATGATTCCACGGTAATCTGACGATGTGAACTTTCGGCATGCCTCGTCCAAGCCATGGAAGCGCCGTGAGAAGCTAAGTATAACGTTGACAAAACAAAAAGTACGAAATAGAATATGCATGTACGCACACATGTGTATATTCGTGGACAGAAGCTGCTACGGTTGGTTACGTAAGCCTTTACAGCACATTTTCTACCGAACGTCGAACCTAATATGAATAGTCTATTTTAACAGTGACGTAGGAGGACAAATTACGAAACATAATAGATATAAATATGATACTGAAAAATAATAATACATTTATCACAATTTCATGGGAAAAATTTTTGTTAAATTCATAATGTAATACGTATCATATAGTATCGCGTAATTGGAATATACTCATATGAAAGTCCAAATTTATATTTTACAACAGTTAATTAATAATTTATTTTTTCGGATGTCTTTTTAACTATATGATTTAAATTTATATCGTATGAGAAATATTAATGGAAATTAGGAAAAAGTAACAAAGCAGTATATAGGTATACGTACAGAATATATAACAATCTATATTTACAGTAATTTAAAAAAGTCAAAAACAATCGCTTTTTATTAGTGGAATTACGTAGAATCTATTGACCCATAGTAATTGCAATGATTAGATGAATAGGTATATAACATTGCGTAGGATTAATTGAAACAAATGCTTGAATCCATGAAAACGTGTTGCACGTTAAATAAAACTACGACACTTTTCTTTTTGTTTCACACAGCTTTACAATTTTTGTCTTTAAAAGTTCCACAGTTTTTTGTTATTTATTCATAACATTTTATTCGATTTATTATCCTATATACTTGTCACGCTCTGTCCATGTCCGTTTTGGTCCATTTAAAACATACTGCATTTACATTTGATTTATGCCATTAATACAGATAGAATAATAATTAAAAAACACCTTTTTCTCTTAATATTTTAGGTTCTCCCCTTTAATGTTTTAATTTAAATGAGTAATTATTATATATTTTTTCACGTGAACTAATAAATGAATATTAATTTACCACAAACATAATTAAAATTAAACTTGAAAACGTTGCTATAATTTATTAAATATTGAATAGAAGACCGTGTTTTCTCTGTAAGTAATAATGTCGCAAATCACATTGTTACGTAAGGTTTCTTCTGCCTTTCGCTTAGGCTAGTGTAATATTTCGTGGATTCATAATTGGGATACGGAATAACAAATGTCAGTACAGAGAAGAAAAAATAGTATACATCTCTATTTCTCTCTCCTTGCGTGTCATAACGGGCTCGAAGTCACAAAGTTTGCACGCGTTGCACGTGCTAAGGATCGTAGACCTTCCTGTCATTCGTACGAATTACGTAATGACTAATCGCCTGCGGCCTTCGGTAATAAAATGCATTTTTACATGTGCATCATGCGGAGTTTGTGTATCCATATATGAGACGCGAGCTGCGAGTAGATACAGATTCACGAGCATTTGTAGTATGTGTATGTGTGTAAGTGCGTTTATATACGCAAAATCTAATTCAAGAGCGTGGAACGAAGAATCGCGAGTTCAGGTTATGAATAGCACGTGAGTGACCACGAGGTTCTTGTCACATGCTCCTCTCGGAGGCACGAGTTTTGTCGTTCGGCTATCCGTCACAAGTACCAGCCTCGTGCATGATTTTGAGTCGACGGCAATATTTTTGGAATTGATCTTACACAACTCCGTCGAGTCTACCGCGGTCGAGCCTGCAGTGCCAGAGGTGATTTTTTTAGGATGTAGACTAAACCAGAATCTTTCAACAAAAGAAAAATATGAAAAATATATAAATCCATACTATAAAGTATTTCAACTGCATTTATTGTATCCCAAGAATCTCTCAGAGGGACACATCCGACTGTAAAAGTTTATTAGGTTAATAGTCTATTAAATTAGTTTTTTATATCAGTTTTTTATATCATATGTAGTCTATTGAATTATTAATTGAGAATGTCTGTATCAAGAATCTCTTTCTCTCTCTCCCCCTCCTCTCTCTTTCTTGCCCTCTTTCGATATTTTATCACAATTTATCCATTCAGCACTGAAAAATAATATATACTCCTTGTTTTATTAATTAATCCTCTGTATTTACTTTACGCTTCCGCTGAGAATGGATGTGATTTTTAGACTTGACAGTTGAAGCGCCATATTGATCGAGTAGAAAATTAACTTGACGTGGAATACGATCGCGTAAATAATAGCGAAACATAGTCAGAGATATGTACACAAAGTGTCTCAACTATCATAATAATTTAATAAATATCTAAGCCTTGATGATAATTTGATAAATATTTCTCAGTGAAAAATACATATTTTATAATGCTGGTAAAAATATTAATAATCCCCCAATAATCCTCAGGTGAAATTGATTGAAAATTGATTTTTGTTCCAACCAACACTCTTCGTCGCCAAACTCATGGAATCGCGGAGAATATATTGAAAAAAGTGTCTAGAAATTTTAATAATAGATTTTCAATAAAGGAGTTGAGTGACTATATGTTTCATTTACAAGCAGTGTTCCGTAGAACGCACACGGACCTTATACGCTATTTTTACCTATCGATACCGTTCACTGTTGTATTTACGGTCTCTGGTACGGTTCGTTACACCGTCGCGTGTTTCACTCTGTGATTGTTATTTTACGGTTCTTTAAGCGTCAAACTTGCTGCGATATTAATGATTTAATACGCTCATTATGCTTTCTCGCGACGTAAGCGGGTGCGTACCTAGTTTCGTTGCCGCACTTTGTGCGTGCGTATGTATGGGTGTTCGAAACGCACACATGCGCGCGCGCCTGCATGTGTGCGTTTCTTCGGCCTCTTACTTCGAAAGGTTAAGGAACTCTTTGGACCATTTGCCAATTCTAGTACGGCTGATATAGCGTCTATATCGATGGTGTGCATAACGCTCCTAAAATCACCGAGGAGGAATTCAGAGATGTTTTCGGTAATGCCGAGACAATTTTTCCGTTATACAACTCGATCGAGAGAAGTTTCCCATTACACACACACACACACACACACATTGAAGAAACGGTGTCCGGTTGTATCTTCTGACGTATTATCTGCATACTGATTGACCTCAGGGATATTTGTGGGCATACATCGGGAATATTTGAGGAAGGATGTTCGATTCGCGATTTTCCGCAGTGACAATCTGTAATTCGAAATTGAATCGATCGAATTAATGAGTCACGTACGATTGATTTACCTCGCGAAACTGAACTTTCGCATCGATTCAGCGGAGAAGCGGCTTCACGCGCATAATCTATGGACATGACACGTCCGGGTGTTTTTGGAAGTGCAACGAAGATTCGACGTTTTGAATCGAATCGATATTGTTGAGCAACTTGTGAAAAGCTCGCTGGGAGATTAATTAACAACGTACAGCTTATACATTTGGCGCCGAAGAGAAGGAGTTACCTCGCTCGCGATTCATTGAGCACGCTCGACACGTTGTCTTACGACGTTATGTTCTATTGTAGTCGCGGTTTGCTCGAGTCACATGTTTCGTTATCGTTCTTGAACTATTTTCGAATACACGACTTGACTTCGTGAGCGCGCGCGTAGAATGGGATTAATTCTGATAAGATGCTTTTGCGCCTTGAGACTTTTTTTATGTGATACCTACGAATATATTATCAAGAGTAGTAGAGGACAGGAGATATTCGTCGGATACCGCACCATGTTACATCAACTTACGATCGTGACACTTAATCAAGATATTTACTTATCAAAGATACATGATGTGTACGTATCAGAGTATGTACACAGTTCAATCTAAAGAAAATATCCTTAGATTCGTATTCTTGCACGCATGAACGAAGACGCGTCAATTCTCGATAACTTCAATTGAATACATTTCAAATATTCTCCCATGCATGTTGGAAATATATTTATGTACAAATATATAAATATCTTAATTTTTATTTCCTTTATTATTATTAACATAGTATATTTATTATTACTGCACATGTTATTTATATCCCAAATATGTTGTAATTTTTTATACTAGGTATTTCTTATATCTGCGGTACACCGCGTACGGTACGGTCGAAGAGTAACTTAATGAAATATCGTTTTTCAATGCGAGAAGTTATTTCTGCGATAAATCTCGCATAATGTAGTAACATGTTTTCAATCTCGCGTGACTTCTCCAACGGGCCTAAAAACCGAGATAGTAAGTTGCAAAGTCCGAGGTAAAGTTACATGTCGGTTTGAGGAACTTTGTTCGTTGCGTCTCTCATCGCCTCGAGATGTGATAACCATTTAAGTCCCCGACGCGCATAATTTGCGGCTACACTCTAAGAGAAAAGCTGGTGTAGCTTCTTTCTCTTAATGTAGGATCCGCGCAGCGCGGAGACTCGGAGATAATCAGCAGGAATCGGTAGGAAATGAGACCCTCAGCAAAATATGAAGAGCATCGCTTCGGCCTTATGTTTTTGACAACGTGCCTAGGTTGTTCTATAACAGTCTGACGCGTTCCAAATCATTATGCTTCAACTATTCGCGAGGCATCGTCTCTCTAGGCGTCAGCCTAACCACGAGGACAGCGAGCAAAGTGCACCCGTCATTTCGTCATTTCGTCGGAAAGCTTCGCGGCCGTTCTGTTTTTGACCCAAACTGACGAACGCTTCGTTCGCTTTTCTTGCGACGTGAACCACGTCTCGTCCGTGCCGAATTTTCCTCCTCCCACGAAACCTTTGGTTTCTTCCTATTTTGAAGTGTCATAAAACAGCACAAGTTACAACCGGCGCTTACGTCTCGTAGCCGCCATCGAAACGACAGTAATTTATCGAAAGCGAAATGACGAGTTTCATATCGTCAGACCTCTCTGAAGACGCGTAAAACACGAAAAGGAAGGAGGAAGAAGAACTTTTCCCGCGATGGTCCTCATATTAGAGAGGGGGAAAGAGAGAGAAAGAGAGAGAGAGAGAGAGCGCATGTCGTTGGACAGAAAGTATATATATATGGCACAAAATCGTTCGCGTTGCACAGTCGCAGACGGTCGCGGAAAATCGAAGCGCGACACGACATGCTGCACACCGACGAAGCGCATTCAGTGCGGCCGAGACGACCTTAGAATCTACGATTTTCGTCCTGATGAAAATCGTGCGCGATCAGTATGCATTAATCGTGTGACTCCGTGACCGGCAAGGAGCTTAAATTCCACCATTCTCTTTCTCCGCAACGACATCGCGAACCCAATTTTCTTAGAGCCGGCAGTGAGCGATGTCTTCTGTGCGCTCATGAGTCTGCCGAGAACATCGTTCCCGGACTCCTTCTCATCAGCGAGGCTTTTGTTGGGTCTTCCTTTCGGTAGATCGGAAATAAGTGAACATACACACATAAGTGCGCGCGCGTGCGTCAAGACTAGAGCGCGGGTGTGGCGATCGATTCTTGTTTCTCATATTTTTCGACTCTGATAGATGAAAGTTCCTTCCAAGACCAGAGGTTTGGTTTAGAAAAGGATCAAAGATTTCGATGTTTTCGGGGCCGAAGGATTTTGCTCGACAGGGACAACCTTGTGATTATATATCGATCCTGAGACGGTAGACGGATAGATTACTGTAGAAAAAATAACCCGACCTTAGTGTTCTCATTACGCCTATGTGACTTTTTTTATAATTAATGAGATTACGTAATTGCCACCGGCCATTTTGCACAATATTTTTTCCCTGTTTTTAATCTTGAAATACATATATATGAGGAAGTTGGCAAAACTAATTAAATATTATAGACTGAAAATAAGTACATCGAACGAGTGGAACGCGATGAATGAAATAAAAGTGTCGATCGAAAGGAGAGGAAAGGGGGATGAGGGCGAGAACGATGGTTTTAGGATTCTCGTGTGCACTTGGCTATGATTTAAGTAAAATCGTTGTTTAAATGTAGACGATGTTCCAACAAATAGCTTCTAAGAATTAGACAATGGTTTCTGAGAGCTAGGATTACAGTGATTTCGTCAATCACACCAAAGGCCTAATAACTAATTATCATTTTTATTTTCGATATGTGAATAATGTGTAATACATTTGTCGATTGATTGCTGGATATCAAGTCGGCAATGAGAACAAAGTGTTAGCTAATATACACGACCTCAGCTTACGATTCGTTGTGTAATCTATACTCAGCAGGAGTACAGTTGTTATATCTTGCAATCGTAAGTAGCAGATGTACACAGTGGTGCAACAAATTGCATCTAAAGATTGCACAAAATTACATCGTTACAATATATATATATATATATATTTATATATGTATATGTATATACATACATAAATGCAATAACAACGTTGTGACCGAAATTCAAATCGTTCGACGGTAAAACAATTTATCGAAAATATCTTTAATTTTTATATTTCTGTGCGTGTTAGCTTGTTACGTGAGGAAAAGTATCCAGTTTATTGAACGGTAACCATTACGTTATAGGTGAATCATAGGTTTGTCATATATTTCATTATTATAACAATTTTGACCCTGAGAAAAGTAAACAAATCTTTTATTATTAAACACATCTTGACGATTGCGCTGAGAACCAAGAGACCTTGGTTTCCTGAGAAATTGAAGCACCAAGTGTACGCTTGGAAGAACGAGGTATGTTGCACTTTTATTAGAGACGATTCATCACTGTGGATAAATAATCCATTAAAAGTGGGCCATTTTGGTGATATCCGCAATTAAACATTATAAGTTCGGCTAACGGCATAGGTAGGTATGTATATACGTGGTTCGTAGAGTGCATAAAACAGATTTAAAGGAAAAAATTATTTTCCACGCCAAAGACGACTTTCCGCAACGTACGATTTAATCGTATGTCGCAAGTATCGCACAATATTGGGATACAATGTCGAATGAATATTCACCGATACAAACGCACAGAGATGCAGGTGCATTAGCACTGTTTTAGCACCACGAATACCTAGTATCGTGTCGAATTATCTCGGATGACACTTTAAATTCCGGAAATTCACGGTGTTAATGTTCGATTAAAGGAGGGATACATACCTCGGTGGTACTTGCGCGCTGTGCGAGCGATTAATGGAATATACGATCTAGATATTAATATGCCAGAGATATCTAGACGTTTTAATGCACAGTTCATTTGAAACGTAAACCAGGATGGAAGAATACGATACGATGTCACGTTATATACATACATATATACATGTATATGTATTACGTATATATACGTAATATACGACATATAAGACGTAATAAGACGACATTCAATGTTCCGTTTTGAAAATGATTCCCATCACGTGCAAACAGTACGTCCGTCCCCTCTTCTTTTCTGTACATTCTTTCCTTTTGCTAGGTTCTCTTTATCTTGTTTTTCTTTCTTCTCTGAATGAGCTTCTTCTTTCCTAATAATTGCTAAATACGTGCACGCGCGTGTGTATGTATGTGTGTGAAAGAGAGAATAAGTATGAGAACAGAAATATAATATAAATATTTATTTTTTGTTCCTAACTAAGTGAGATATATATCTGTTGTAAAAGTACTAGGAAAAGATACGTAAAATTATCTTTTTTAGTAGAAACAAATACCACGTCGTAAATGTCGTACGACAATTTTCTAGCCATTTTTCTTTTTAACATTAAAAGTAGCGAATGACCATAAATGATACAGAAGATTACATTTTCTTCATCTATATAAAGTATGCAATATATCAGAAAAATTTGTATTTATTAAATATTTAAACGTTGCAAACACAGATTTATCTGTACATTATTGATCTGTAATTTACCGATATATCTATCTGTGACTATATCCGTATCTGTTCGTTTCTATTTCTACGATTGATAAATGTTATTTGCAATACTTATCTAATTTATTACATAATTTATTAACTACTACTAATATCAATTAATTTATTAACATAAAACACATTACGTTTTTTGATTAATAATATTAATATTCCGTTATTCCCTGTGCGAGGGACATAAAAGGAAAATAGAACATGTATTCATTAGAACTGTCGCGGTTCTGTTTGAAAAAATGTTTGAATTACCTATCTGAAAAATTATCAAATTCATAATTTATTAAATAAATAAAAATTCTCGAATATAGAACATACGTAATTGAATTATGTAATGCTGCATGAATATGAAAATTAAAGAAGTAAGAGATTATAAGAAACTACAGGAATAAATATGTTAATAATAACTACTATTTAGATAAAATGACACGGATATCGCGCGAAATATTTTCCGTGGTTTGCGTGCCTGTATGTGAAACGCTAATTTTCTTTCAAAATCGCCATCGCGTATCACCGACCTACAAAAATTAGCGTTACTTAGTAACAATGCTATAATTGTGTTCTGTGCAGGTATTCTCGCGCACTTTCTACTCGCATAAGAAAAATTCGTCATTATACACTCTAAAAGATTGTCTGGCGAGATTAATTACATTTAGCGGCCAGTACTTATTTTGTGACTTTGGTAATGCAATAAATGTTAAATCAAGATGGCGATAAATTTATCGTTTTGACAACCGGCGATAAAGGGGTTCACGGAATTTGCACGGAATATGTCACGTAAAGCGAATAAATGCGATTAGTATATTTACCAATACCATAAAGTATACTTTGTTCAGATCATTTAATCCTGTTGCTATGCTTGTCTTTCTTACCTCCGCTTATGTAACGCCTTATATATCGACACATAACATCACGTAAAATTTCACAAGTACAATATTTCTTTGCATAAACGAAGAGAAAAATCATTCTCGTGATCTTCATCGCATTAAAGAGAGAAAAGTACCTCAATTATATTATTATTATTGTTGTTGTTGTTGTTGTTGTTGTTGTTATTATTATCATTATTGTTGTTGTTGTTGTTGTACTCATATATGTGCGTAAATTATGAGAAAATGATGGTGTATTGTAATATTATTGATTAAAAAAATGACTGCTGTTATTCGTGATAGAAATATTTTTCGCTACGTATTTTTAAAGCGGAGGCTCCGTCGCGATTTTGTGTCGGAATGAAATAAAAGTCAGATCATAGAACCGCATGCGTTTGCGATATTGAACGCATCGAAGAAATTGAATCCTCACTGACAAATCCTTACTGGCTACCTCAGCTCTAAAGCGGTGCCGCTGCTAGTCGTCGATTAGATAGTCTCCTCGTCCGTTTTCTATTCTAATTCTGATGCTATTCTGGTATCGGTGATGGCAGCCAATAGGCAACGCGTTCACCCAGCTACGTTACGCTCGTTGCTCTTCGTTCTTCGCATCTTCAGCCTACGTGCACCACCAGTAACACCCCCTTCTTCCCCGTGCCGAAGACAGTCGCTCTCGGGGCATCGCGTGCGATAGATTAATCCTGCGTATCCCGTCGCTTGTACTCAGCCCTAGTCGATGTCGTTCTTTATCAGCCCGCCATCGGCTCTCATCGTCCGATCTCACCTATGTGCCTGAATCGATTCGCCCCCCTCCCCCCCGTCCGCGTCGGGCGAGCTGGATTATTCCATCTGAACCGCACGGGCAGTGCTCCTCTGAGAGAGCGGTCCTGAACTAGTCGTCAGAATTATCGCCTAACGAGGCAATAACGAGCAGGATAACGCTCACTAAAGAAAAAGTGCATGATGCAGTGGCGTCGGCAGAAGAGGATCACCCATGTGATCGGCTCCTCGAATCATGTGCTGCTCTTAGCGAGGTACCAAGACGGTACGGAACAAAGCCAGGAGTCGCGTGCATGGATCACGCGTCGTTCCTTATTTTTTAACGATCTGTTTTTCTCTCGATGTAGAAAATATGCGGCTATCTAAAAAAGAAGAGAGAGAGAGAGACTTATTTTACGGTTGGAGAGTAGTATTGGAAATCTTGGTATATCGTTATTTTTTTAGCATTTGATAACGTTTGAATACTCGCAGTAGCGCATACGTCGTCGTTCATCGATCAATTCCGCAATTATATTTTTCGTGACAACATATCGGTGCTCTAAGCAAATTGTGCGAGATCGTTTCGAGAACAAAACTTGGCTGAAACACTCAATATTTTCACCTCATTCTTATCACCTATATGTTGGGTGCGATTTACGCATCTGTGTGATTACGCGCCCCCTATTCTTATTTGTTTGATCAATGCATGTGTGACACGCATGCTGACAGAATATCATTAATTTTCTAAAAGTCATACTTGACGTCTATAACGGTATACGATCCCAAGATAAAGAATCTCATCAAAATAGTCGCAATTTTCTCTCGGAATACGTACATACATATATGCACACAGTATAGTATTATATGTATATCATAGATGTTTTATGACGGTAACATTGTAAGAGAAAAGATCCACAAGATGTCTAAGAAATGTCCCGAGTCTTGCTATGTCATTTTGGAAACTTTCGCGTTGTTAGTACAATTATTTACATCGAAATTTACATTCGAATCGCAGCGAGATCTATTATAGATTGTTCTTCTTTTTCCTTTCTTTTCTTTCTTTTTTTCTTTTTTAGCAATGTATCGTATACTATACATAAAGATATTTCTGTTTCATTGAATTTCAATCAATTGAGCATACACGATTCATCAGGTCGTTTCTTATCACGAATCATTTTGCTGCGACAGCTCCGCCTGGTGAAGAGGACGAGGAAGAGGGTTTGCGGAAGGAATACGTGAAGAGCCAGGATAAGGAGGCGAACGCACATACCATCGATCGCAACGGGCAGAGCGGTTACAAACCACGGCGATGCGGCACCGGTACCAGCGGTAGTACGAGTGGCTATGCTAGTAGTAGCTCACGATCGCATCGGGATGAGAGCTCGGGCTCGCCGTCGCAACCTAAGATCATTTTCAACGAGGACGAATACACGAGGATTACGACACCACGGCAAGACGTCCTCTTTAAGAAGGGTTACTTGTCGCGCAAGAAGCCTTGGACCGGTAACGCGAGCACCAGCGCCACACCGTCGACCACGGAGAGTCAATCGGCGTCACATTCCACCGCAGGTAAGTGAAGGATTTAATAGATTTCGAGTTTTTTTCTGTCTTCATTTCTTTCCTCTCTCCCCCCTCTCCCCCCCCCCTCTCTCTCTCTCTCTCTCTCTCTCTCTCTCTCTAAGGTTGAAAAAACAGGTTGTGAAGAATTCAACAAAAACTCCGAGACAAATTCGAAACTTGCGCCTCTCCATAGAGGGAAAACGTTTGTCTTTTCAGAAGAACGCAAACTTTTACAATTGGTTAAATTAGAATAGCTACTAGCAGATCACCATCCTCATTTGCATTGCAGGCGGCGCCAGAACTATTCATGCGGGTAGGCTATATGTATTTATAACAAGACAGCATAATTGTGCTAAAATTTTAGGATGGACCAAAGGGTGAGTCAGGGTCCACCCTTGGCGCCGCCGCTGCTCATTTGTCATCTTGCATATTTCTTTTTGACAAACGATATATCTTAAGCAAAAATATTGTGTCTCTCTTAAACACTAATGTAAATTTAGGGAAAGCCGTTACGTTAGTTTTTACTGTCTCGCCGCTAAGATGTATATCTGTACGTTACGATGTTGCATAAAATAAATAGACGCTTGAACTGCGATGTCCTTCTTCAGACGGCAGTGAAACTACAGAGGATCAGCAGTTATTGGATAGGGACAGTGGAACGGGAGAATATCCGCCCATGGTAGAGTCGGGAGCGCAACTAGGATACGGAACGTTTTATGATCACTCGAGCGGCTACTACTACGAATACCCTGTGATGTTGGTCGGACCTGCGCCAGTACCTGCTCAAGTCGGACCAAGTGTTTTAGCTGCTGTACCCTGCGGCCCAGTGCCTCTAAGGCCGATCGAGTGGATCAACCCTGCCTTCGTGCCTAAACTTGCCAATCAACCGTACTGCTTAATGGATTATCAGGTAAAGTTTTCGTTTCTTAGAATATACATCACGATTGTATAGTTTAACTAAATATAAATATGTTCAAAAACACCCGATAAATCAAGATTCTGAAATGCAAGTTATATACGTCCGAAGTTTATTACATTATTATTGTCAAAGGTTGCAAATGCTTACATACATTACGATGATACGCAATCTTTCAAACGCTGCGTATATTTATTTGTAGACTAGTCAAAGCACAGAAACGGCTACGATAATGGAGGAGCATAGCGACACGATGGTGACGGAAGCCCCCAACGGTACGTGGAACGAGAGCGGCACCGGTAGTGCCAGTTGTAGCGGCAGCGTGGTCGAGGAAGTCGATACCGAAGAGATGAACAGCTCGACGAAAACGACGATAACGACGACGACGACGACAACGATAGAACAGCCAAAGGAGCAGTTCGTTGAGGAACAACAATATCCGGAGCAACATCATGAACATCTTGAGGGTCAGCCACAGCAGCAGGAGCAACAGCAGCACCAGCAGCACTTGGAGAATGGCGGCGTGACGACGGAGGTGGATCCGTACTTGGAGCCGCTGATGCTGCAGGAACCACCTTCGATGCACATGTCGCACGTAGTGCCAGCCGTGCCGCAACCGTACATATATCCCGGCCACTACATGTTCGGTCCGCCCTTGGTCAACGTTAATGGTTAGTTATAGTCAGACTAGCATAGTCAGGTAGCATACGATCAGCGGGTTTGCTCCCTCCGTTCCACCGTTAATGTGCGTACGCGTGCTAATAGATTGGCAAAGTATGATTCTTGTTCTCTCTCTGCTGCTTGCATGAGCAGATCTAGCTATCTAGCTACATACGTAGCCCCCTCTCCCCTCTCATAGCCTTCGTCGAATGTTCACAGTCGAATGGTCGCAATAATGGAACAAGTACGAAATGAGATGTTGTGTTTGTATTTAACAAAAAGAGACGCATTTTAGGAAAGGGCGCGAGTCGCAGTTACAGTCTCGTTTTTACACCGCGATAAAAATCTCTGTGTGAAGGAACGATCTCGCAAGTCATAACTTACACGGTACGCTTCATAATCATTGCAACTCAATTCAAATCATATCTAACGCAGCAAACAACGAAAGTGAAATTACCGAACGAGTCGATCTATAATTAGAAATTTTATAGAAAATTTGATTTACAAATTATTACTTTATTTTATATATTTAACATGTATCCCGCATATTCTTTAGTCTGAGCTCCATCTATTTGAGTCTTCTCATGATATCGCAAATAGTAAAAATTATCATAATATTCGTATCAGCAAATAAGCATACTTTCAATTCCTATCAGTGCAAAAATTGCCGTGTATGAGAGAGATTAATACCCTAAAGTATAAAGTAAAAAAACTGTTTGCACCTAACGTCATACGGGTATATGCAATCAATTACAATATAATTAATGAATTGGCACATAAAATGAGAAGGAAAAGAAATGATGGTAAATGATTCCAACATTGTTGTGTGTGTGTGTGTGTGTGTGTGTATGTGTGGGGTGTGCTGGTCAGTCTAATTGACGCTCCTTCCTTCTACCGCGTACACTGCGTCGTAGTTCGCTTGATTGTACCTATTTCTAATGTTAAACGAGAACAGTGTCGATCGGATGCACGGCCAAGGAAAAGGGATATGCTCCGATTCGTGACTTCTGTCCCGTCCATCGGCATCATTGCTGTTTTATTACCGCTCTGCCTCTACCACATTCAAGGTAAAAGGTAATAATTCGCAAAATAGAGATACCACGCTTTAGACACGATCGTGCAAAAACATGGAGGTATTCCGAGTCTCTATGCAGTTACGTGAGATGGTAGTATTATCATCTGTAAGATTGTTTAACGCTTTTGGAAAATTTATCGAGAAGAACCGACGATGACATTAGTCCTGTACATATAGTTCATTCTTCACGATCGTTCCTAAAGCTTCGACTCTTTACACGCTCTCATGATGTCTGTTCCGATGTTACGACGATAGTGTGTGTTGTGTCACAAGCATCACTGTCATTTGGTGTACTTTTCACCGCTCTCTTTCAATCGCACGTTCCGCATCATTATTCCTACCTCGCACCATCAGCAGTAACGAGAAGTGTGCCTCTCATCCGCGAGTCCATTGACTTCGGGGGAAGGACGCGCCCCCTCCCCCCCCTGCCCCTCGTGTGTGGCCACATCTATTTACACATCAATTTATAACATCAAAACTATGTCTTGGCGACGAGCGAAAGGCGAGACTTTGGCAACGGCAGCGGGACGTTGCTACATCTCTCAAATAGCGCTCGATTAAAAATAACACTTACGCTGTTTTGTTCGCTTCGATGACAAGAAGACACAGAAGGTACAGCAGCAGCGAAAAGCCAAGTTCACTTTCTTATGATCTTCGGCAACGCCGTTCCAGCGCTCTCTCATTTATCATATTGTGATCGTGGATTGGATCGAAAACGGTTCATCCGGCGGAGAACAAATTTTGCACTGAAATTTTACTTTATCACCGACTGATACTCGTTCGTTCGTGCGCAAAACGATAACGCGCGACAATTTCGCTTGTCCAAGGTGTCACCATCCAGGGCGGACCATTGGTGAGAACTATGGACATAGCGGCTGTGACAATGGCTTGCGGCAAACGAAGAAAGAAAAGAAAGAAACGAAAGCAGAAAAGACCTATTTTGGTAAGTAGACGGGAGTGAGCTTGGACAAAGTAAAAGTTTTTTTTTCTTCTTTTTTACATTCCTTTTGCATTTGATATATTCTTGGTTAATAGTATAGCTTAAACGATCGTGTCAGCATTGGTTCGTTAACGAGATAATAATCACAAGAAAGAGCTCTCTCTCTCTCTCTCTCTCTCTCCTCTCTCTCCTCTCTCCCCCCCCCCGGTTTCCTCTGCAAAATGAATAAATATTCTTCTAATTGTAGTAGTAAATATTCTTCTAATTGTAGAAAAGAGAAAATACATCTGACGCATATTATAACGAAATTACATCAATGTACCCACTGTCACCAGTACCCACAAAGACAGACGTGTGCAGATCGCGAAAGATCACTCACGATGCAGCGTACACGATCGAAAATGTTCACTGCTTAATCCGTTTTTTCATTGTTACATTCAGGGTAACACCGAAGATGAGGAGGAAGGAGAATACAGTTCCGAATGTGATAACGATTTATCGTCTTCCCGACTGCCTTGGTCGGATTGTCCGGTCACCACAATTACAACAACGACGACGATGACGACGACGGCGGCGGTGGCGAAACCTCGGCCACTCAATCCGGAGTGTCAGGAATTTCAGTTACGGCCGGCGCTGCAATTCCAAATCTTCTCTAGTCTTGTGGAGACGTCCGCCGTGGCCGAAAATGCTACAACGTATGCCAACGACGCACCGGATGCATCATCGTCGATCATCATCGCCGAGACGGAACCCGCGGGTCTCAGTCGCGAGTTTGACGAGATACGCGACGTCTCGACGGCGCAATGTTCAACGAACTTTGAAGACGCGTCTGCGTCGACGATCCGCGAAAACTCGGAGCAGCTCGTCGCGCAGCAGATGCCATCGGGAAACGTTCCGCAGTTGGCGATTTCGATTGGACCCAAGCCAAAAGACAAGAACATTAAGGTTAACGGTCGCGTGGATTTGATCGAGGATTTGGAGACGGTAGCAACGAGCGAGATCGCCTTCACGGGAGCGAAGAACGACAGCGTGTCGATCGACAATACGACGCTCTTCGGCAAAAACGACACCGTCGAGAACGATAACGACTCGGCGGCCATGGCCGATGTGATAAAACGCGATTTGCTCAAGAGCGATGATAATAGCGTCACCACGGAACTGCTGAATAATCATATCAAGCGCAAGAACAGCAAGGCAGTTTTAACCAACGGTAAGGCGGGCTTCAAACGCCACGGCAAGCTAACGGAGCAGATAAACGCTCCCGACAAGTCGAGATCGCAGAGTCCTCAGGTTGACGATACGTTCACCGATGAATCACGTCCAAGTCTAGTCATGTCCAAAGCGAACGCAACAGTAACGAACGTCAATGTACTGGTGAAAGATGAAGAGGAGGAGGAGGAGGACGAGGAAGAAGAGGAGGAGGAACAGGAGGGGGAGGAACGGCAGAAGACTCATCGAGCTTCATGGCATTGCAATAATTCGTCCGTCGTGCAAACAATGACTGCGTCATCGTTGACGCAGCCGAAAAAGTACAGCAAGAAAAGTCCGAAATTCGTGAGGGAGCCTACACCTGGGCCGGATCTGGGTGACCAGGCGACGCGCTCGGACATGGAGAACGGCAAAATGGTCGTGCGTCGGCTCGAATCTGTCGAGCTGCCGGATGACACGCGCGTAGCATACGCAGGTCGCGACGACGCTGCTGATACGAATGTACTACTCGGCAATGACGACAGCAAGACTAAGACGACCATAAGTCAGGAGACGGTTGAGGGTTCCAATGAGGATTCCGGTTTCGAGAGTCAGACTCGATTGTCGAAGTATCCGATTACAGCCGCGGTGACAGAGTGGCTGCGTCGTACCAATTCGCCGGACATGTTCCTCACACCGGTGTCGACGTCGGACAGCGAGACAGACGGCGACGAGGATGATGATGAAGAAATAAATACAAAGCCGCCAAAAAACTTGCAAGGCAACCCCATGCCTGCACTATCTGTTAATAGCGGCGTCGACAACAGTGTCACTACGACGTTGTCGCGTACGGCTAGCTGCGGCGAATTCGCAAAGTCCAACAACAACCATAACAACAACAATAACAACAACAACAACAATAGCAGCAACAACATCAGGATGATCGATCGAGTGGAGACGAACGGCACGTCGCTGATCGGCAGGCGCAAGAAGGACACGGCAGGTGCAACGAGGAGAAAAACAGCAACGACAAAGAAGACCGACAAGCGCAACGGCAGAAACGTTGATGAGAAGACGCAGAAGCACTTGGTTTCCTCGTTGGTCCCTTGCCACCGATTAGAGAACATCGTCGGCGCCGCGAAGCTGAAGAATCCGTCGGAGAGCAGTGTTGGTGACATTTGCGAATTTACTCAGAAGGATAGCGTTGCGGGTATGAGGGTTGCTTTAAGTTCTCGGATAAATTCGAAGAGAGTCAACGCAAGACGAGCCAAGACATTGCGTAGGATCAAGAGAGATCCCGTGGAGAATATTGATATCAGGATGCGACGTATAGACGACACGAAGAACGTGAAGAACGACGGCGGCGGCGAAACTGCCGACAACAGCGTAAGCGTGCGAACGTTTGAGAAGGGGGAGATTATCGTCTCGAAAGATGGCAGATTATTGCCGACTTCCTCGTACGAGCAAGTACCATCCGACGATCGAGATACCTCGGAGTTAACGACGAAAACGATCGCCGTCGACATGATCAACGAAAACGTGCGGGAGGAGGAGGCGAGGAACAGTAGCGAGAATGACGAAAACATGATGATGTCCTCGGTTAGCATAGAGGAACCCGACGTGTTGGAGTGCTGGGAGGCGGAGACCATCGAGCCCGTGATCACACCGAAGCGAATGTTACAGAGCCCTGGTGTCCTGTGCGAGGGTGAAGCCGTGGAGGACGACAGTTTGGAAGTCGAGAAGGCCACCGTGGAACATGTGCGCAAATACTACAGACTGGACAGCAGCGCTATCAGCATTGATGGGGAGTCGAGCGAATTGAGCGTTCGCTCGGTAGTATCGGTTCCGAAGTCGAGAATAGTGCCAAATAATCCAGGGAAGATGATCGAGCATCTCCGCGGCGTCGAGGAGATCCCGATCGTCATGCCGGACAAAAGTCGGGACATTATTTTGGGAGACGAGAAGATACCGGTCGACGAGGCGTTCGAGGTGTACGAGAGCTGTTATACCGCTGGGAAATCACCATTCCCAGCGCCGTTCGACTCGAGCATGTTCAAACAACAGCGGCCATTACTCCAGAACGGCGACGGCCCGATACCGTGCAGAGCGGTGTGCTGTAACATACAATAATGACAGAAGCAAAATCTCTCTCATACACATCCCCCATCGTACACGTGCGCGCACACACACACACACACACACACACACACACACACACACACACACACACACCTACATACATACATACATACATACATACATATACACGCACGCATACGCGCGTGCGCGAACTATTCCACGCAATGAAGAAAGCGCGGAATATATCGTTACAATATAGATAGAGTATTACAAGATATACTTAGAATGTATTGTAATAATATGTTACCATGGTCTCGCAACAAGGTGATTCAGTTTTTTCCAAAATAAGCCGTTGACGTTACACTTCTCCGGGTATATCGCGCCATGTGTGCACGCGTGCACACATAATACGCGCGTATGCATCTCATGTTGTTCGGAAAAATAATTAGAAAAAAAAATTACCTCGTTGGGCAAATTGTTCTCTTTTTCGAAAGCCCAACGAGACGCGCTCAAGCGAACTGAACGATGTTATCTTGAAAACGCGTGAATCGCGTTTCCATTTTTGTAAATAGTTTTAAGGTTTTGTTTATGATCATATTTCATCATTTAAAGAATTTTCAAGATTTTATGTATGAGAGGCATACATTGTAGTCACTCTACGATAGCATTTTACCTGTCATTATACACTTTGACTACCATGTTATCATGTTGGATGATGTGTGAGGTTCCGAAGGTCTCTCTCTCTCTCTCTATATATATATATATATCTCTCTATCCCTTTCTTTCTCTCTTTCTCTTATCACTTATTTGCGAATGTCTTTGCGGTTGATGCTTCCGCATATGAAAAAATGTCAATTTCATAGCTCACATGAAAAAGAGACGGCTTGCATTACGATTAAGTAACAAGTTAAACGTTAAATGTGTGCGCGCGCGTGTATGTATGTGTATGGATTGCGAAAATAGATATAATTATCTCTTCATTGATATAGTTGGTTTCAAGTTATCAGACGGTATATTTTATACATAATCACACATCGACAGAGAATTTGGGCCTAGTTGATAAGGTTCACATCTTAAATCCAGCATGATAGTCAAAATGTTAGGTATATTGCCATGTGTCATTGTTCATTGTAATCATAAATTGGAGAGATTTGTAACGTTCGATGTCAGCTTTTATCAGGATCGAGCTTATCAAAAGAAAATATATTGTTTTTTTATGAATATATAAGAGAACGTGGATTTTATTTTAAATGAAATGAAACTTCAATGCACGAGGAAATGCGCGCACGTGCACACATACACACACACACACACACACACACACAGAACACACACGCGCGCGCGCGCGCGCGTGAAGAGGCATATATAAAATATGTGCCAGACTGTTATTTTTAACATTCTCGCTACAATATCTCATAACGCACTTTGCCAAAATGATAAAAGCATTATTTTTACAATCTATATAAAAGACACGAATATTAAAAAAGACTAAGAGTTATTATATCATGTTGGATGGCCTTCGCTTAGGGAAGTTTTAATCGCTCACAATTATTCGACTCAACGTCATCAGAATAAACCGCATTCATTCGTAAGATTTTGATTTTTCTTCGGTCTTATTTTTTTCTGTTTTATTATTTTTTTATTTTCCCTTTCAATTTGTTTTTCTTTCCTTTCGTCGAAAATGGATGTATTATATACATATTATAACCGAGAAAGATCGATAAAGAGTTGAGAAGTTCTAGAGAAATAACATATGCTTTTAAGTAGCGTACATATTAATCATGCAGAAAATAATATGACGTTTTTGTAGAAGTACTAGTTGAAAATGGGCGGCAGTAAAAACAATGAGCTACATTAGACCTTGCCTTAGCTGTTACTAGGAGATACGAGAGAATAAGATGTATATAAAAAGAAAGCTTATAAGACAGTTAAGGAGTAAATCTACATTCAGTCAGAGATCACGGGAGACTAGGTCTATTTCTATTTTTTGTCCTTTTGTTTTCGTTTCTTTTCTTTGATAGACATCGATTTCGATGGACTCCAGAATCGGATGAATGCACCGCAAGGACGTATTATATGTATTTACACATACATAAAAGCTGCACTTGTTAAAGACATGATCCACGCTTCAGTTGATTTGTGTCAGAGACAGAAAGATCGAGAAGTATCGTATCTTAAGCTGCGTGTCGACGTGAGTCTATTAACATAGACGATTGACATATTCGTTTGTAAAAAATCATAATTCTACATACCGTATACATGATATATCATAACACGTTAACATACCTCAGAAAAATGTGTAAATAAAGTAACGATCATCCAGACGTTAGCACAAGACGCATATAATGAATGATAATAAATATTAATAAAATTATTACACATTAATGATATGATAATAAAGCGCTGGCAAATTATGGATAATGAGAAAAGAACGATTGATGAAGAAACTATTCTAACGTAACAGCAATATATAAATACCATTGTTCCTGCAAAGCTCTAGTTTCGTTAAGCATGATCTAAATGTATATGTGTGTGTATGTGTGTGTGTGTGTGTGTGTGTGTGTGTGTGTGTGTGTGTGTGTGCGCGCGCGCGCGTGCGTGCGTGCGTGCGTGCGTGTGTGCGCGCGCGTCATAAATCATTTCCAAGATAATCCGTAGCTCGGATAGAAAGACGTTTGTTCACACAAATAAAAAATACATTTAAAGATAAGTACGAATATATATCGTTATGTTAATAAAAATGCGCGTTGCATCAATTGTGTGCCTTATTCTGTGGCGGCCGTTTTTGTAACTATTTCAGATCACTCTTCTTCATAATAGTCAGTAGTGAGATCGAGGTATGATTAAGCCTTGTTAAAATTGATGAAGAGCGAAAAGGAAAGAGTGAGAAGAAAAAGAAATTTTGCGGGAGATTCGCCCGTGCGCCGCAATAATGATCCTCTTATCGGGGCATGCACACCCAAAAAATAAAACGGACTACTCATTTAATTCCTTGTTACAACATTATACCGACTTGTATCCGTCATTATAGGCGAATGTGTATGTACAACCGGCATGCGATTACTCATAAAGACATTGAATCGTTGCATCTTACACAAGTCATGTTATATAATTATCTTAGTTGAAGTTAACACGTACGGAATAAGTGTATTTGAATTTTGTTGTGTTTTTGCTTATAAAAATATGAATAAAATGTTTCAATTAAATCGGTGGTTCTCTAGTCTCTTGATTCGCTTTCGACGATCGATCGTACGTACGCATAATTAGCAAAGATAAAGACATACCCAGTCAAAACGTCGATTCAACGTTGATCTGACATTAAAATGGTCGATGAAAAATGTTGAATCAACGTTGTGGTTTTGACTGGGATACACGGTCAAATGTTAAAAAGAGAATACTATTCTCTTGCTATATATTATATTGCATGATTGTATTTTCTTATATAATCTTTTCCATACGATGTTGTAAGTTATAATCGAGTAATAGAAATACTTTTAATTTTGTAAATCGGATTAATAATTGGAGATATAGGAGTGTATATATAAGTATGTGTCCGCATGCGTGCACGCACATACACATTTGAAAATTATTAAATATGTATATTTTATAAATTCTTAACGCAAGAACAGAGAAGATTTTTATCTTACGTTTGATTAATGTTCAATAAACATGTTTGAATAGCGCATTTGAAATCGATCTCAAAATCGTGTATATCGAGTGCTAATCGAGAGTAATCGATATCATAATATCGATTACATTCAATAATTAACGGTTGCTTAACTTTGCTTCCTTTTAATTCAGGTATGATCGAATTGGCTCGCGGAGAAAATCTTTGCACGTAGAAAATAATAATCGTAAGGTCGTAAGAAAACTGACCAATTACAGTCGATTATTATTCTCTAGTACAAAGAGAATCTACTGAGAGAGTCTACTGGGATTGGTCAGTTTTCTTACATCTTGAGCGAGATTCATAGTGTTGCTACAATGGCAGCAGGAGTAGTAGATTAAGGGCGGATTCAAACCATGGCAGAAAAGCAGCATCCAATCAGAAATCGCGCTGATAGTCTGTCTGTTTTTCTTTTTTCTCTCAAGAGAGCTCTGTTTTCTGCTTTTCTGCCCAGATATAAATCCGCCCTTAGGGAGGAAGAACCGCCCACTTTACAGACCTTCTACAATAAGCCGACTACAATTAAGCCAGCGGCACACGGTGCTTATTTTCGTCGTGCTGGATTGCTTGCTGGATGAAAATACTGCGTTCTGATTGGTACATTTCCGAAGATGGATGGAAATGCACCAATCGGAACGCAGTATTTTCAACTAGCAAGCAATTCAGCACGAAAACAAGCACCGTGTGCCGCTGTTTTTAGTCTCGAGCCATAAGCAAATTGACCAAATATCCTAAAAAATAATCGATCGTGATTGGTCAATTTGCTTGTGGCTCGAAACCGCAGACTTTTATAGTATAACTAGAGTGCGTTCCGTTTCACACATATGCGCACATGTTTTATAGTATACGTGACATAAACTATAGATAAATGCGCGCATATGCGTGAAACGGAATGCACCCCTAGACTGCTAAGCCTAATATAAAGCCAGCGGCACACGGTGCTTGTTTTTGTGCTGGATTACTTGCTGGATTGCTTGCTGGATGAAAATACTGCGTTCTGATTGGTGCATTTCCATCCATCTTAGGAAATGCACCAATCAGAACGCAGTATTTTCATCCAGCAAGCAATCCAGCATGAAAACAAGCACCGTGTGCCGCTGGTTTTACATTTGTCGTACGACAATGTAAAGGCTCGTCTACAATAGCTGTAAGAGTAAGGCTGTAAGGCTATAACGTAAGCTGTCAGCGAATGAAAATATTTCATTTCGTATCTTGCAACCTTACAGCCTTACTCTTACAGCTAATGTAGACGAGCCTTAATATAATGTAATATAAGTCCCTAACTCCCTTGTATACTGTTGCACAAAATTGACCCCAAAAAGTGTGTATTAAGGCCCATCTACAATGGCTATAGGAATAAAGTTGTAAGCGTAAGCAGTAAGAAATGGACCAATCATAATCGATTATTCTTATAATATATTATATCTAATATATTATATCTTATAATATATCTAATAATATTATTCTTATAATAATCGATTGTGGTTGGTCTATTTCTTACTGCTTACGCTTAGGCCGCGTTCCGTTTCACGCATATGCGCGCATTTATATATAGTTCATGCTACGTATACTGTAGAAAATGCGCGCATAATGCGTGAAACGGAACGCAGTTCTAGAACCTCATTCTTGCAGCCGTTGTAAATGGGCCTTTAAATAAGGGAATCAAGCATCTCCGCATGCTGCATGAAATTGGTAGTCCACAAGGAGAGAGGACATAAACAATATGGCCGATCCAATTAGAAGAAATGTGTTTTGATTCAAGCAATCAGACGTGAATGTCGGACCACCAAGACGGTACATATTTTTCGGAGTCGTGTATTGAATCGGAGTTAGCGGTCTAGTTATACTATAGAAATCTGTGCTCAAAACTAACGATTTGTTGTGTAGAAGTCGTCGTATCGCAGTTACGGTTAAACCGTAATCACCCTAGTGATTGCCGATTGGATTACGATTGCGATTGGCAATTAAAATAGAGCATTGTCTAAACAGTAATTACCAATCACAATCGGTGCCTGTTTTGCCCTAATTGGTTGAAAAGTCAATCGCCAATCGTCAATCGCAATTGCAATCCAATCGACAATCGCTAGTGTGATTACTGTTTTAGGCCGGGTTTACAATAGATGTAGTAAGCTTTAACCCTTACGAAATTAACCAATCCTAGTCGATTTTTACAAGAATAATCGAATAAAGTTAGCCAATTTCTTAAGGCTTAAAGCTTACTACACCTACCCAGACAGCACCAGACATCCAATGGATGTACGTTTCACGTCCATATTTATATATATTACGTCCGTATGTCCGATTTACGTCCGTGGACATAAATTGGACGTAACAAGGATATCCTTATTGGACATCGGACCTGTAGGACGTCCGATGTACGTCTATCGGACGTCCTATGTCCGAAGTTGTGACAAACGTACGTCCTATGGACGTCTTTTGTAAAAAAACTGGACATATAACGGACATCCAATGGACATCCGTGTGCTGTCTGGGTATTGTAGACCCTACCGGCCGTACCGATTTTCTACGGGAAGCAAAGGACTTAACAATTATCCATGATGGATGTATACTTCGAGATTTCTCAAATCGCTTTAGTTTTTTCAAAAAAACGCCCGCTAATGAAAAAACGTCCGTTGCATCAGCTAGACAAACATACACACACACAGCTCGTAGTATAATTCTATTCCGTAAATTAAAAAATAAAACTTAAATAGATATAAAAATGTAGTAGAAAATTTTCAGAAGAAAAGTCCTTAATATATATATACTATACGATATTCATGTAAGCATCTCATTGGTCAAGATAATCATGTGTACGTCACATGTCTATTCCTACATACAAGTCAACCAACAATAAGTACCAGGAAGCATAAGCGTGATCGATCAATCTCTCGTTTATATTCTGAAAATAATATAGTATGTAACAGCATGGTGGTTGATTATTACAATTATATTATATTATTATAATATAATTAAAGCCAGCGGCACACGGTGCTTGTTTTGGTGCTGGATTGCTTGCTGGTGAAAATACTGCATTCTGATTGGTGCATTTCCATCCATCTTCGGAAATGTACCAATCACAACGCAATATTTTCATCCAGCAAGCAATCCAGCACGAAACAAGCACCGTGTGCCGCTGGCTTTATTTTCTACTATTTGCCACGTTTCTATGGCTGCGTTCCGATATTCACTGCCAGTACTGAAAATACATAGTTTGCGTCACGTATACTATAGATTTTTAGTGTTGACAGTGAATATCGGAACGCAGCCTATGTAGAGCGTCATAAAACACTTCTCGATTCGATTCGATACGATATGAACTAGATCTCATGTATCGCTTTGAAAATTAGACGAGTATCGAGAGCTCGCAAGAGCAAGAAAAATGGCCGTAATGTATCTGAGAAAAAGAGATGGAATGAGAGAGAGGGAGGGAGTCGGAGAGGGAAGTAGGGCGGGCGGGAGGAGGAGGAAAGAGAGAGAGAGAGAGAGAGAGAGAGAGAGAGACGTCGTGCACAAGAGCGGACACGAGCAGTGCTGTGACAATTTTATATATATGTTACCCGCTCGCTACATTCGGTGAAGGCTGCAGGTCACATATGTACGCATACGTACGTATACATACGTGATACGTATGCGCTGTGCGCGCATAAAACGGTGTAGGGACATATACGCACGCGATAGACGTACACGCGCGCGTGTGCACTCTTTCTTTCTCTTTCTTCCTTTCTGTCCGTCTTCCTTCACGTCTCTCTCCGCGCTTACTCCTGGCTCACTCGCTCTCACTCTCTCTCTCTCTCTCTCTCTCTCTTTCTCTCTCTCTCTTTCTCTCTCTCTGCCGCGCCACGGAGCAGAGGGAGGCGGCGGGTTCGGTGAGGAGGTAGTGGAGCGAGTGCGAAAGACGAGTGAACGTGAGCGAGTGCGAGCGAGCGAGCGCAAGTCGGGAAGCAGAGCGCGAGCGTGAGCGGTAGAGCGGCGGCGAGTGTGTGTCGGCATAGAGCGAGCGAGCGAGCGAGCGAGCTAGGCGAGAGTGCGTGCGGTGGTGGTGGTGTGACGACTGGTGCCGTGGACGGACGGACGGACGGGTCGGTCGGTCGGTCGGTCGGTCGGCGGTCGGTCTGTGGTGTGTGGAAGGACGAAGGAAGGAAGGAAGGAAGAAAAACGGGAAGGAAGTGTGCAAAATTCGCAAGTGCGCGCGTGCCGGCGGCGGTGAGAGAGAGAGAAGAGGAATACGTTGGGGATTTGTGTGAGGGCATAGCTCGCTGGTGGCGATTCGAAAAAGGGAGATTATCGTCGTCGCCGCCGTTGTCTCGAAAGAGTCTCGCGCGCGCCTTCACGGACCAGTGTGTCGTTGGGATCTCTATCTGTCTCGTTCTTTTTTCCGTGTTCACACATACACACACACACACATACACACACACACATATATACACGCATCCATACATACCACACATTCTCTCTGTCTCCCTTTATCTCTCTCTCTCTCTTTCTCTCTCTCCCCCTCACTCTCCGATCGCCGGGGGGCCTGCCGCCGCGAGGACGTCGAAGGAACGACGACGTGTGGAAGTTTAACCGGGAGAAGAGGAGCGTTTCGTGAGGAGCACAATGTCCGACCGAGAGAGCCTGGACGATCAACCACAAAGTAAGGAAACAGCCGGGCGAAGAGAAGCGCCACGACTGTTCTCTCTCTCTCTCTCTTTCTTTCTCCTCTCTCTCTCTCTCTCCCCCTTTCTCTCTCTCTTTCTCGTATATTCCATATCTCTTTTCACCGTCTCTTTTTCTCCCACGTACTTGGTCTTGCGACCGCTATGCCTTGGCGGCGTCGCGCTGAACGGACGAAACGTGCGCGGTTCACGTCGCGAACAGACATCTTTTTTCCCGTGGCCTATTCCCCCCTCCCTTCCCCTCCTCCCTATATATACACATATTTATATATTTTTCTTTTTCTCCGTACGTTTGGTGCTTGGGTGCTTCTTGTATGCAGAACGACGTACTTGCACGAACGTTAAATTCGGAGCAGGATGAGAGCATTCGTCTACCTTCTTGGAGCATCGAATTTGCTAACGCGACAAACCCCTTTCCCCCTGTCGCCGCTTCCATCTTACTCTCTCGTTATTCATGAGATCCGAAGAAATAACTTAGCCCGACAAACCGTCACGAGAACGCGTGCACGCACAAACATGACTTTCCGCGTCCTCGTGGCTGGTTCTGTCAGGCGCGCGCTGCAACGAGAATCGCTATTTTTCAACGGCACCCAGGATCCAAGATGGCCGGCTGCGTGTCGACCGAGAGGATAGCCTCTCTCGTCCCCACCGTCTTGCCTACATGCTCCACTCTCTTGCTCCTTTGGCTGGGAGTCTTTACCTTCCTCCCCCCTGTCTCTCTTTCTTCCTCTATCTATCTATCTATCTATCTATCTGCGTATGCGTCTCCGTCTCTCTTGCGCTTTCCTTCCGTCTCTCTCCTTTGCATGCGTGCTCTTTCTCTTTCTCTCTTTCGACATCGTCGCTCGACCCTTGTGTGAGTTGAATATTTGCAACTTCCGACATTGTCGAGCGTCGCAATGCCGGTTCTCTATGCGGCGCTCGCTTTTCTTTTTTTTTTCTTTCTTTCTTTTCTTCTCCATAAGCCGGTCATACGACCCAAGCACAAAATCTCGTCTCGGTTGTTGCTTGATCCGATACGAACAACCGGAGCACAAAGTGCTACGTGATAAACTGACGGAGCCGTTTCACGGGCGCGGAGGAGCGCAAGTATGATGTAATTTAGTTGCGAGATCTACCCAGTTACCTATCTATCTCTGTTTATCTATCCAGAGGCGCGCCGGCACGAAACCGTTTTGTCCATTCGAGTTGTCCACGGATTGTATGAATTTCACACATACGCTCAACGTCGCGAACGCTTTAGCGCGCGAGGTTAAGTTACACTTCTAGGTTTGTTTGTGGCACGCCCTGAATATACGTAACTTTGTGTGTTGTGCTGTTCGTAAACGTTTATTCACAAATGAAATAACGAAGGAGATCGTCTTTCTCTGTCGTAACGCCGCGTCTTTTGACTTCGAAATCAAAAAGAACCAACTAGCGTGGCTCTGAATAGCTACCGTTATCATCGAGCATCGGTCTTTGCATTTTCCATACGTTCACAATTTCGATGCCTTTCTTCCTCGAGTCTCCCGCAGCGACACGTACGCATCTTTATCGCTCCTAACCTCATTTTTCACACCTCTTCCCTTGCGCTGCGAGTCGCGCGACATTGACACTCTCTTTCTCTCTCTCTCTTTCTCTCTCTCTCTCTCTCTCTCTCTCTCTTGTTCTTCGTCCATCACATATTTTGCTGATTAAATTAGACTTAGCGGTTCTAGCGCAGCTAGTGAGTATCCGCTGCTAGCATGGATTATTTGTGGCCTGGCACAAGACACGTGCAAAAATCTTGATAAAGTTTGTGAAGATTTGCGTGAAATCCATGTATAAAAACTTATGGAACATTGGCGATTTTAAATCTTGATACTGTGTATACGTGTCGATAAATTTTGCATATTTCTTTTTATGTTTTTATCGCGTCAAGACAAATATGATTTGAGCGAGAGAAAGAGAGAGAGAGAGAGAGAGAGAGAGAGAGCTTGTTTTTTCGTAAAGTTCTTACGTTTCTTTTATGAACAATAACGAGAGAACGAGATTGATTAGCACAAGATGCTCTTTCCTCCATGGCTGTAGCGTCGAACATTGAACTTGAAGGAGTTTATATCGGTTTCAGTAACAACTTAACAAACATATTTTAGTCTTTCGCGTAACAAGCTCGTTCATGAGTTACGGCAACATCACGTAACTCGGACTCCAAATTTAGTATACTATGTCGGAATTTTGATATTTTATATATATTGTTATTCATACACTACGATGTACTCAAGTTGAAATTTCTCTCGTATTCCTCGTTATAGCGGACATTTCTCCCTGTTGATATTGTGCTACGACATTTTATTATATACTCAAAAAATGGCACAAAAGATTTAAAAAAATATGTGTATATATATATATATATAATATTACGAAATAATATGTAAAAATGTGGTAACATGGAGAAAACAAAATGTACTAAATTAACGCGACAAAACGAACAAATGTAACACATTTTGATTGGAGGAAACAGAATTTCTAGTTCTCATGAGCCAGTTTCAGTTACCAGAACCAGAATATTCTATTTCCCTTAACTTAAGTACTTTTGGTTCATTCATTGTCATGCTAATTCAATTTATCTTTTTCTTCCGTTGTATAATAAAATATATATGAACGGCGAGTTTTTGTTTTCACAGCTGCCTTGAGATGTTATCCTGTTAAATATTTTTATTAAAACCAATCAAACTTTGAAAATGCCAATTGTGACTAAAGTATTATTTATTGCACTTGTGCAATTCTTAGCAAAATCTTTTTTACCGGAAATAGAACCTCGCTAACGACGATTATTTTATCTTCACAATATATCTTGTGTTTCTTATTGCTAATTTCTAATCTAATTATTTCTTATTGTTTAATATTGTTAATTTATACCAATATTTCTATGTTAGTCGTTAATTAATAACGTCTTGTATATTTTACCAGAATATGGAAACCCAAGCGGTATGGATGCTGGAGGTGCTGATTTTGATTCTGGTAAGTATCTAACTATATTAGTCGTTTGTAGTAATTACAAATATAGTAGAGGATATAAGTGAATGAGAAAGATATATATATATTCTTATATTCTTATGAGATTTAAATTATCTTTATACTTTCAATAATAATATGACAATCTAAACATGTATTTTTTACTCACTGACCTCTGTTTACATTTATTTTCTTGGTTAATTATTTTTCAAAATTTACTATAATATGACTACACAAATTTATAAGCGATCTGTCGCATATAGTTTAGCGGTATTTCTGCAATTCGATAAATCTTAATGAAAATATTGTATCGATTATATCTCTATGTATCTATTTTCTTCATTCTGTGCGACACAGAGCGCCATCTTTGATCATTACGTAAATTATCTTAACTTACCGCAATGCAGAATGTCCTAAAATTAATGGAATTTGGACTATCTTCATTATCCATCTATTCATCAATTGATCGGAAATATATCATTTTCCCATTGAAATGTCTAGATATTATCTCTTGAGTAATTAACGACAAAACATAAAACTTTGAATTCCATTTGTATAATAGGTATATAATAATTGTATTATATAATAACTAAAGATATGTAATAACTAAAAGCCGTAAAAATCCCGTAAAAATTTGTCGCCACAGAAATTGAAAGCAACGATCGATGGCACCAAAATATTTTGCATGTAATACAATGAACAAGGCAATGATTTATTTCTCAAAAAAATGAATTATTTTATCCGCACACTAAACATACTTATTTGCGAAGGCAAATTATATTGGACAGTAGTAACTGACACAAGTAAAAATTATGATAAATAAATTACGGCGAAATATGACACCTTATCCGTATCGTCTACTACAATATGTCAGTAATTTGCGATAAATTTAATCACACAACGTAATCATTTCATAAATCATAATTATCTAATATAACCGTGCTGTGTAAATGTAAAATCAAGATTAAACGAGACGCATTTTACATTTCAACTCCGACTTACTTTCAACAATATTTCATATATTATATAATTCTCATGTTAATTACTTTCCTACTTTCTTTCTCGGGGGAAGTGTCTTTGTCGGATCTCATTTGTGTACTATAAGTGCGAAGGTGCTGTACGACAATTCCAATTAATACAACCAGTCGGTAATTTCGTCACATTTCAACATTTCGAAACGTACCTAATGTATGCAAGTGTACATTGGAGGATGAAAGGGAAGTGGTCTCGTATATGTTTCGGATAAATTTTTACGGATATCCGCAAGACAGATTCGAGCAGAATCCGAATCGGAGTGCAGCGGCCGGAAGCGAGAGGCGACACGAGACGAGACGACACGAGACGCGACGCGACGCGACACGACGCGACGCAACGCAACGCGACGCGATGCGATCCGACCCGACCCGATCCGACCCGACGGCAGTGGGGCGCCGCTACTAGAGCGCAGTCAGCTGGTTGTGACGTCACGCGCCATGTCGGTAGGCGCGAGCAGCGTGCGAATAGTGGGAGCAGCCGCCGTGCTGTCACGTGATTTAAACCGCGTAGTCACGTGGCGGCGTATCGCTCACAGTTGCGAGAGCCGGCGCTGCGCGGCTGCGGATTGGCGATCGCGTTCACTCGCCGCCACCATGATACGCGCGCATTCCATTGGCATGACGGCGGGCTCCATGAATGACCGGCACGTCATTCGCGTACAATTTCGCGTTCGACGATACGTCGACGTGTCGTGAACGTGTCATTGCTCGTACGGTATTTCGTGGCCGTTTTCACCGATGTGTAATGTACGCGAATGTAAAACGACGACGACGACGACGACGACATAAGACGCCGTGATCGCGCCCCCGTACGCGAGATGCGATGTGTCATTGCACGGTGACTACACCGGCTCGGCGCCGTTGGCGTTTTTTCCTTCTCGCGTCGTTCGGCTGTATCGGTCTTATTGTCAGTGGTGTATCGTCGCCTCATATCCGTTTCCACGAACACTTTCGTGAGACCTTTCCTCGTATATATAGCACCGTTACCGCGGCTGCGAATCAGAAACCGGACGCGAGCTAGTCACTGGTACTGGTTGACGTGTCGACACGTGTGAAAATGTATTCCCGAAAAATCGCGAGTGTGGTGTATTCCAGTGTCACGGAATTTCGATGATTTGTGAATGCGTGAAAACACTTTTCATGCGTGTTCCGCTCATACTTGGTGCACACGAACAGGTGATGATTCTACGTAAAAGAATAAGGAGGAATCGAAGATGTGCAATGAAATATTGTTAGCATGAGAAATAGAAAATTGTGGAAAATCATTGAACATTGGAATATCAATAATGTTCTCCCCCTCTCTCTTTTTCTCTCTCTCTCTCTCTCTCTCTTTCTCTTTCTCTCAACTTGATTGATATTTCTCATCTTGGACAACAGTTCTCGTTTTGAAGACAATTATAAAAATGTGACTAAAAACGCATGTAATAATTCACTTACAGAATATCAAAATTTTCAATATATTCGAGGTTTGATTTCTATGTGATACGTATTTGATACGTATATAATTTCCATGTAATTCATACATTATTTCTCTTAACACATTATTGTACTTATTATACTTATCAATTTTCTACAATATAACTACCTCGCCCCCTCTCGTGCCAAAAATATATATGACATGATGCGAATTTGAAAATTCATTCAAACGTATCTCTGCGAGTGATGTCATAAAGTAGCGGGTCATATCGATTCTCCGAAAAGCGTACCATAGATTGTACGATGAAATTTCATTTCGTATCTTCAATTTATATTCTCGTTGATTTGTCGCACGCATATCATCATCGCCGAGAGAATATCCTAGAGAGGAGAACTTTGTTTGTTGAAAATGTAGAGAGAGCCTTCGATAGCGCCACTTGGTTTTATTGACTCGATCGGTCGGAGATCGCTCTCGGGTTGCGCCGAAAGTCAATCTCGTGGCATTCGAAGGGCGTCGATCTCATAACGTTGCCTTTGATAAAAGTGACAATGCTATTATTATACGTACGCGCAAGACAGAGTGCAATTCACTGTAGATCTAGACTGACGTAGAAAGTGGCGCTTGTAATTAGTAGCTTTTACGTCGGTTTTGTGCGCGGGATACGTTTCCAGTGAACAAATATCTCCTTGAGGAGGGAACACGCCGGTCATTCGTGATTCCGCGTTGAAATTTCGTCTTATACCGACGCGGCTGACAATGGGAGAGATTGTGGAAATATCACAGGGCGACGTCCACGAGAATCCGCCGAAAAACTGGGACGACATCATGGAAAAAATACAATATTGGTGTCCAGAAGGTAACCTTTGCGTAATCTTTGGATTTTTCAGTATGCAATGATTATGTTTCAGATCTCCACCCCCCCCTCCGATTAATTTTATTCCTCTCGCGAGATACGTAAACGTCTCTCCTCGTCGTCAAACACTTATGCGAAATATGTTATCGCAGAACCGAATGAAACTTTAAAAGTACTTTTCCACGAGATTAATGTTTTTTTCTTTTTCCCCCGAGAATATCTCGTTACGCGAGAAATATTACAGTTAATCGACTACTCAAATGCTGTGGAATACCTCTCAATTGCGGAGAGGACTGACAATGCTCTTTTTCTTGTGTTGTTTCTCTGTCTCATTTTGGTAGTTATTCTAAATAATACTAAATATGCGATTTAGGGGCATCGCACTTTCACAATATCAATACATATGTCATTCAAATATATCATCGAAGATGTAACATACCTTGATTCTGTTGATCGGACGCACGCGTTCAGGTAGTTAAATTTTAAATATATTAAGTTATCGGCAGCGTTGAAAGAAAAGGAATCAGCATGTGTCAATATATCGCGAATACCATCGAAATACAAAAGCGATAAGTATTAATTAAATATGATTGCGTTTTATTTTATTGCGTAACAAATTTGCAGCTTTGGCTTTTATTGCTTGTAAGGTGTACCACTTCCGCTATTCACGTATCTTTTTTGCGTTACAATTAAGACGGGCGTTAGACTTGAATCACACATGATTCATTGACATATTCGTTCCAAGAACTGTGCCTGATTCAGGGACAGTGAGCCCCTAACGTAACTTGAAGTCACGATAATCGTCCATCCATCCATATCATAGGAGTACCACCGACTAATCCGGACCGATACCGTTGCCGAACAGTTAGCGATCCGTAGTTTCACCTTCAGTTTCACCGGCTTTTTCACGCAACAACTCTACAAATTCGTCAGAACGGATTGTGCGTATTCTTGAAATTTGCCGTTTGTTCTTCAATGATCATCCACACTTGATCTTACCTCTCGCGATGACGCTCGGTTGTCAGTTTCGTTTTGCTCCATGCCAGAGGCGGTGGACTCTGGTGGGGCGCAGCGGCGCGGGGGGTGGGTGGCTTTGGCAGAAAGGGGGAAGAGAGGGCACGACGTTGAGAGTAGACGTTGAGGTTCGCGTTGAGGCAGGTCGGTGCAGAGCGCCACGAGTCGCGCTCCAGGCGCAGAGATCAATGCACCCGCACCCGCGGTCGTATCTGGCCGCCGCCGTCGCCGTCGCCGTCGTCGTCGTCGTCGTCGTCGTCGTCGTCGTCGTCGTCGTCGTCGTCGTCGTCGTCGTCGTCGTCGATGTGCGATGGTTTCCGTGTCCGATGGATGGATCCGTGCTAAATCAGCGACGACAACGGGTTCCTTGATCGAGTCCGTCGACATCATCAGGCGATAGATGTTCGGATATGCGAGTGTAACGACGAAGAAGCCGTTTCGCAGAGAGACGACGGGACACGCGGCGCGGAGGCACGAGGACGGCGAGGGAGGCGCAATTGTCGATATCGCGCGCCGCCGAGGGAGCGCGATGTGGAGGCTGAACGAGGAAGCTAGTCACGGTATGACGAAGGCGAGTAACGCTATGAGAGCCTACGACGACGACGACGCTACGTCGCACCCTCGAAACAATGGTGCATTCAACGCTCGCGTGCCAGCTAGCGCAGCACAGCAAAGTGGTGGGCGTCTTTGCGGACCGACGGACACGCGTCATTGGTAATCGTTAATCTTGACGACGGTTCAGCAGCGGGGAATGACGAGAAGTGCAATCTCACAGAAGGAGCATCATACACAGCGGTCGTCCTGGGACCGACGTCCGGGAACGCGATCGCGGCTGAACAGGAAGCAGGATCGCCACGCTTTATGAATCGATCGATCGAGAGAGAGAGAAAGAGAGAGAGAAAGAGAGAGAGAGAGAGAGAGAGAGAGAGAGAGAGAGAGAGAGAGAGAGAGAGAGTCGGCCAAGGGAAATCATTGAGAATTCCTCGGGTCTTGTCATTTGTTGATGCAACGTATGATACGGCATGTCGAAGAATAGACCTGCGAAAGGAAGAGGAGAAGAGACGCATATAGAAGAATCTCGGAGAATCTGCTGGTCTTCTCGTCAGATTGCTCATTGGGATAAAGCGGACTCGCACGCTCTCGTGGGGAGGATCCGCATTCTGAGAACGCAGATCTCTTCGGCCCCTCTTCTTTCGGCTACATTCGCGACATTTAAGAGAAGAAGTCAGCCGATAAGCTGCTGTGTCCACTCACAGAAGTGGTACTTCTGTTGCTGAAGAAGAAATGTTTCCATGAAGAAACACACCGCGACAATGGTGATTGCGCTTGTGATTAATCATGGGAAACACCTTATGAAAGAGAAAGAGAGTGTGCGTGTGTGTGTGTGTTGCATCTGTGTCTAGTAATATCTGTTAAAAATTGTCCCCGTGAACAGTGTCGAGCATCAGTTGATCCAATCATTCCTGCGAGACAATCATTTTCGCGACGAAGAGAGCTTCAATGAGAAGCAACGAATTTGCCAGTAATAAATGAAGATCTAGAAGGAGCAAGACGCAAAAGAGACGAAAGGGAGGGAATATGGGACAGAGAGAATATGGGAGAATCGAAAGTGCCAGAGAAAAACAAAGGAGAAGTTAATTATGCCGCCGGAGAACGAAAAAAGGATATGAAGATTGTACGTGTGCGATCGTACTAATCACTTCCTCCTCATTCGACCTCGATACTATAGCACGTAGTAGGCACTTTCTTAGCAGTATTCAGTAATTTGAGCGCTCTCAGTCACTCTTCACCCCGTATGCAAAGCGGGAAGTCGAGGTAGGAACGTGAGACAGAGAAAGAGAGAGAGAGAGAGAGAGAGAGAGAGAGAGAGAGAGAGAGAGAGAGAGAGAGAGAGGTAGGGGGAAATGATATATTGACGAAACGTAATATATATTGAGTCATACGAACGAAAACTAGCTTTCTTGAGAAAAAAGGAGGAAGGAAAGGTGTATTCAACTTTGATACTTGCATCACACACACACACACATACACACTTAAAGTTACTTAGTACTGAACACTTGATCGTATCAACAAGAAACATTTGCCATCGTTTTTCCTTTACATTCGTTGAAGAAAGAGGATGACGAGATGGGCCAAGTGTGAAATAGTACAGTACAGCGTCCTGTGAAGACTAGTTGCTCGAAGAAAGCAGAAGACAAGAAATGTGGTGTGTCCGCGAATCGTGGTAGAGTTTGAGAGAAGAACTAGTAAAAGGTGGAAGGTAATGATAGAGTTCCACGGATCACTTGTCCGAAGAGGAAGAAGGATAAGCTGAATATACTCGCATGTCGGATTGAATCGTGGCACGCAGAGCGACGAGGCAGGAAGACGAGTCAGTTGAGAGGTGCCGGTGGTAGTTAGATTCGACACGGATCGATGTGACACGGTGGCCCAACGTCACAGTGGACGATTACACAGGTCAGAGGGGCCAAACCGAGGAACACGTCAAAGTGCTGCAAGATGTTACCTCAGGGGGTGTACGATGATGGTGATATAACAGTCATTGACCGAATAGAGAGATTTCGCCTTCGGGAAATAGCGCGATGGTGAAAGTGCACACTCGCGATGCCATTTGTGCTCATTCAGCGGATATTGAGGCGGACGAGAAGGAGGTATCTATAAGCCGAGATGTCGATCGAGAAAAAGAGACGAGATTACCGAAGTGTTTACCGAAGATTAGACGATTAAAAGAAGACAGAAGAGCAGAGGGTGTCTCCTTATTCGCCAGAGACTGACGCGACGATGTATTCATCAATCGATTCGATGGACTACCGCCGTTTTTTGCAAGGACAGTTGTGGACGAGGATCCTCACGAAATCAAACTTGAGTAGGACTTGGCACAGACGGATCGAACGTGGAGAATAATAAGCTTCTCGCGATGACCATCGAATATGGAGAAAAACGTCCTTTTCTGCAAAGTTATACGCGTAAGCGAAGGCTTCATGAAATCGAGATCTGGAGGAAGGGACACGGATACGTGGTGCGAGGAGCCCGTTGTCTCGAGACACGAATATCGAAAAGAGACTTTAGTCTCTCCGCGATAAGAGATCCTGTGTGAAAGTTTCATTTTGAAGTTTGAGCAGGAAAGGCGATAACGTGTGCGATTACGTGAGAGCGAGAGAGAGAGAGAGAGAGAGAGAGAGAGAGAGAGAGAGAGAGAGAGAGAGAGAGAGAGAGAGAAAGAGAGAGAATCTCGTGCACACAAGAACGCAAATTACACATGTATGCAGAGATCACTATAATATCAGTAAAATGTTCAAGAGCAGGATTTTCCAGGGCGATCTCAGCCCCGTCCCAATTCCAGGCAGCTTGCAACAGTCCAGTACGTAGTAACGTGATGCAGAGCCACACACATTATCGTAGTTGCATGTAGTTGATCGATCGAGCACGGTTCTCGTGCAGAAGATTTTGAACTCGCCCGAATCTCGTGATCGATTCCTCTTCAAATCGCTCAGTAACATTATTGTTATTCTCTTCACACACAGCAACTAAATCATCTCGAATTTCCCTTGTCACGACCTTGAATGCTCGACCACCGACGTTGACTAATTAAACATTGATCGTTTCCCATTTGGTCAGTTAAGTCACATTCATTACTTTTTACTTCCCAAACAAAACTTACCAAAATCGTGTTAATCGCTTCAACGGTTTGTTTGTTTAGTTTAGACAGCGGGTAAATTATTTTTATTAGCACATACTTAAAAGGCGGTTGTAAAGATAGATTTTGATCAGTGAGAAAGAGAGGGGGAGAGAGAGGAGAGAGAGAGAGAGAGAGAGAGAGAGAGAGAGAGAGAGAGAGAGGAGAGAGAGAGAGAGAGAGACTGATGATGCTACAGGATAAGAAGGAAGTAAAAGAAGCAGGTATATAAAAAGTGGTAGGGGCATATCTGGTCGTAATAGTGGGGCACCAAAGAGGTCGTCGACCTCTCTCCGGTGCAGCTGTTATTGATCGATGAGGAAGAGGACAACATCGCTCTACGGCGTGTTACGCCGTAGTACTTGTCTCTATCCCAACGGACAGGATAAGAGATTTACATCGCACTATTGGTCATCGCACCTCAAATATCTTCTTTCTTTTTTCCTTCATTTTCTTGCTCCTCTTGTTCTTCTTTTTCTTTTCTTGCTTTTTTTACCTTCTTTCTAAACTGACTTCGCTTTGCTAAACCACTAATCACAGACGTGACCCGAGAAAATCTGACAGAGAGAGAGAGAGAGAGAGAGATGGGGGGGAAGAGGGATCTCGAGCGTGGAGTGGTGACCCAATAAACACTGGGTCACCTCTCTACCGACCACACTATGCCCTGTGGTGTCCCCTTTCAGTCCCTTCTCTTTGCGTTCTCACAGACTGCTTACTTTTGTGAAATCGGAGCAAGAATAATTGAGCGGGATTGAGAAAGCCAATCAGAAAATATGTAGGCCCGTGTAACGAACAGCTAAGCCAATGTATCTTTAATTTTTGAACCATTGGAAACAATTTGTAATTTTAAATTGATATATAATTAAGACATTTCTTGACCGACTCTTGTTTTTAATGTGTTAAGTTTAATGAATTTTCTGTTAAATTTTCTCTTTACGCAATATCGATGTATATGTGTCGATATATAGCTGAACATTTGCAGCAGATATGGTTGTCATTTAACGATATTAATACAAGTTAATAAAGTATTGTACGATATGAACATATTCGGTTAAATGTTATGTAAAAAATTGACGGTTAAAACATGTCACGGTTAAAACAATTGTAAATTGCAAAATAACCGAGGTGTCCATTAATCTGTTTTTGTTATATCGACTATTTTGTAGACGATGTGTAACATCTCCGAACTACTATATATGAGATATTGATATTGATGAACTTCATTTGTTTGTGTTGTAGGTCAGCAAGGCCAGCAGAGCGAGCAGGAACTGGCGACGAAAATGTTGCAAATTCAAAGCAAAAGATTCTATCTTGACGTAAAACAAAACAGGCGTGGGAGGTTTATCAAAGTCGCTGAGGTATTTTCTTGTCTTCCTAATTTTACGCTTAACAGATACCACGAGACTATGACTTTTTTCCGACATTGTCATATGGAGAAAACTTTATCTTATTTATTAATTTATTAATTACGTTACTATAATTAATAATAAGATATAAGAAAAAGATGAAGTCTGCTACAATTGAAATAATATTTTCAGATAAAGTTTTTTTTTTTTTTTTTTTACTAATGTATTCTCACTATATTGAAGTTATATAAGCGCACGATGAGACTGATTTAAAATATTTTTGATCGGCACACTGTACAAATTTATCTTGCAATACACTAATTTGTATTTTTATTTAATAATTTACAGATTGGAGCAGATGGAAGAAGAAGCCAAATTTATCTGGCACTTAGTACAGCGTCCGAATTTCGGAAACATTTATCGACATTTAGCGACTTTTACGCATCTCTAGGTACTTTATAATCCCTATTAATTAAAAACTGAGACAACTGTAGCAGATACATATACGGTCATATTTGACCGTTGATATACGCGAAACGTTGACATTCGAATATTTAGATTTTATCGGTAAAAAGGTCAATATATTTTATAACATAATGTAAAGTTTACTTTAACCCTTTGACTGCGATCTGTTCTAAGTCAAACCTAAGTTTTCGCCATACATCTCACATATTGAATTTGAATTTAAATCCTCTTCATCTGTAGAAATACTAAGTATTCTTGGCCGTTTATTTTTCCTTCTACACCTAACTATCCCATTATATATTATATATTATATTTATATATATATATATATATATATTAGAGTGTTAGACAAAGTAAACTACCAAAGCCTTCGCTGAGTGCACATTTGCGTCCATAATCTAAACCGATAGCTTTCGCCGGACGCATATATGCGTCTATAGGCGACACTGATAGTCTTTGCTGGACGCATATATGTGTCCATAGCAGTCAAAGGGTTAATCTATTCTAACAATCGACAATCATTGAAGTTGTTTCCATCTTAATGAAGAGAGAGAGGGGGGGATATTCTATTTATTTTCATCAATTAATATTAATCATTTATATCATACTGAATGTGATCAGGTCCACCAAATCCGGAAAACGTACCAGACGACGGAAAGCTCAAGTCAGAGATGATGGTGAAGGATAATAGGCGGTATTACTTGGACCTCAAGGAGAATTCTCGCGGCCGTTTCCTGCGGGTGAGTCACCCTGTATGTACCAGCCAATGTACTTACTTTCTACGCTAAGTCATAAGAAGAATCTCTCAGTCCTCATCTCGAAAGGCGGTGGCCTTTACGAAGGGTGATAGAGATGAGTGTAAAAGGTTTTTCTAGAGCCGACGATGACAAAAAGATTATGTGAAAAAATAAAATACGATATAACGACTTTCGCGACGTTGTAGATGCAACCGGTACAACGAATTATTATATACTTTTAATAACGTTCGTTGAATTGTTCAGGTGTCGCAGACGATAACACGGGGAGGTCCCAGGACACAGATTGCGATACCAGCGCAAGGTATGATAGAATTTCGCGACGCGTTAACGGATCTTCTCGAAGAATTCGGGACGGATGACGGTGGCTTTAAAGGTGACTTGCCAGAAGGCCGTTATATGCGCGTGGATAGCAAGAATTTCTATTTTGATATCGGTCAAAACAATCGTGGCATCTACATGAGAATTTCTGAGGTACGTGCACGTCGTTGGTTACTCTTTGCCATTTCTATAATATTTCTTCTCATTATTGCTTATTCACATTGACGCTAATTGTTTATCTGAATCTAAAAGAAAAAAAACTACACACACATACACATATATATATATATATATATGGTTTTTGATATATCAGCTAATCAAAAGATTTTTCGTTTGTATGACATAGCGGACATAGATGAAACGGCAGATGGTGTTAGTAGAGGTTCATTTTTACAGGTGAAAACAAACTTCAGGACAGCCATCACTGTGCCGGAAAAGTCCTGGGCCCGTTTCCGTGATATCTTCGCAGATTATTGTGAAAAAATGAAGGAAGGCGGTGCTGGGGGCATTAGCAGCTCCACCGCCGGCGGTGGGAACGTATTGTCCGAGGGGAAGGGTTCGATGGTGGCACAGGTACCATCGCCATCCACGAGCACGCAGCCTAACCCCAATCCAAATTTAGACTCTCCTCTAATCAAGTGAAAAAGGCTTTAACTTAACTCGAACATTGGGAAATTATAACTCGTAACTCGTTTTCAAGTCATTAAGCGAAGTAAAGAAACTTATCAGAGTCTATGCCATCGTCATCGTCATCATTATTTGGCTACGGCATCGACATGGTCATCATCAGCATGATCATCGTCATTGTCATCGACACCATCATTGTCACCGTCGCCGTCGTCGTCATCATCGTCGTCGTCATCGTTATAATCATTATCATCGTCATCGACGACACACCATCATCGTCATACTCGCCGTCGAACGCGAACACCAAAACTCGTTTGAAACACGGCCATTATATCGCAAAGAGTAACAGCCGATTGTTGAGTATATTCATATAGCCACAGATTTGATAATGAGATAAAAAGAGAACGAAATGATGGAAAAAAACCAAAAACGCAAAACAGATGCGCGACGGTATACGTGGTTAAAAAAAATGATTGTCGGCGCGTCTCGCGAATATAAAAATAACGGAAGGTGGAAGGGATAAATCGAGGTATAGATGGTGTGTGTGTGTGTGTATGTGTGTGTGTGTGTGCGCGTGCGTGCGCGAAGGGAAAACGAGTCACTGCCGCTCGTGCGACTAACACAGAATAGATAAAAAGAGAAAAAAGATAACACGCAACGACGAGATAGAGAGTAATAATTATCGCGCGCGCGATGTCTTTTTAGGCGAACACAAGTTGCCATCGATTAACGTTATGAGTACTACCGTTCATTTCCTAATTCTTCTACATATACATCTTGTTTCGAATTTTTGATTTTGTCATTTAAATTATCTACTTTCTCAGATTTACACATTCGGAGTACATGCAACTTTATCACTTACTTTTACATACGCATTGAACGAATGAGAGAACCTTCGAACGGGAAATGGACTGTAGTGTGGATCACGTTACAATTGAATTTGATCGTTCAGAATTTATGAATATAAATAGTTGTTATATTAACGATTATATCATGACGAAGTAGGAAAGAAAGGGCGTGTGGGTTTTGTCGCGAGAAAGAAGAAACCAAGTAAAAAATAGGAAAGATCTATCTCGTGTCTATACGTAGACAAGTACGTATTACACATTTTACGTACGACGTAAAAAAGTGAAAAAAAAAACTGAACAACGTCTCTATTAAGTAATTACAAGATAATATATAACACATAGATAAAAGAGAGGAAAAAAAAGAGATGCTAACCGAGAGAGAAAGAGAGAGAGAGTGTACGAAATTATATATATATATATATACATATATATATATATATATACATATACATATTGATATATGTATATTATACAAAGTTAATTATGTTACTTTTGTTTCATCGATTCGTACGAAAGGTGCGCATGCAATCATATATAAGAGGGCGCGTATATCGAGTATGCGCTTTTACAAAAGGCATAACACACACTCATTCACACAAAACAGCAGACAAAAGTACACGCACACATCAATATACGCTACAACGGAAAATTGAACAATTTCGATGACACTTTCTACATGGACAAACCCATAGGACACACACTATACGCATGAAGATATTCCACCATGAAAGACATATTCCATCACAAAGGGCGAACGGTACAAGGGGACGGTGTGCATGTGTAATGTAATAGATTATGTATGTAAGTTCGAGCGATGGCCGAGTTCTAACACAATTGCATATTAGGTATGTATTATACGAATACATAATAGGTATTTATATAGAATCTATATAACACACTGTATAATTGTAACGAAATGCCAATGTCCGCGGACCCAGGCGACTGCGCCAAAGTTCCAGCAATCCGGCGTGATCCTTAATCGAATTGAGACACGTCGTTGTTGCTGGTCCCTGCAGTTGCTTAGGCCCCGCCCGCCGGACACAGGAAGAAAGATGAGACAAAACGTATGGCAGAGTGTGTGAAGACAAGATAACGTTTTTCGAGATGGTCGACTGGAGGATATATAGGGATGGAAAAAAATACGATCGAGTTTAATCTCGGTCACAGGGAAAGAGAATCTTAATACGTTTCGACTCTGCAACGCTGTGCTAATATCATCAATGACAAAATGTCCATTCTTTCCTTTCCGCGTTTCTTCCAATCGAAACGACAAACCGCTGTAAATGCCACTCGTATTTCGCACTGGGTGCGATCATCTAAATAGTAGGCGACTTGTTTTAACAGAGAAACACGTCAAAGACGCATCAGAAATTCGACTTGTAATCAAGCATGCATATATAGTTTACTCGTTCGCACTTTTGGAACGAATAATGCAAATTTTCCTTATGTTCTGTAAAATAGAAATTTATTATATTACTTATTTTTTTTTCTTTATTAACTAATATTATATTTCTTCTTTTCCTCTTAAAAGATTATTTTTCTCTTAAAATGAAGCGACAATTTCGGCTGGTCTGAATTCACTTAGCACGTAGGGGTCTCAATGATCTCACAACATGAAAATAAATCACGATTATCAATTTAAGTATATACGAGTGAGTAGAACATTGAAATTAGAATCCCCCGATTCCCTTCGATTTGAGTATACTTGGTCCTCTATCGGCCTTCAATGCGTGTACATATATATATATATATACATATATGTGTGTGTGTGCGCGTGTATATGTATGTATATATATATATATATCTCGCATGCGTAATCAAATAACACCCCGACAGATTCTTGACAAAGGCATTTACAACACTTTTGCACTTGACGCATTCACTTGTTCATCGTCGAACTTTTTATTAAATTCAAAGGGGATCAGTAAAATCTGCGATTTATGCACAAACGTTATATATTACTAAAAAATCAAGCGTTGCACGGGAAATGGCATAGAGGAGATACATAGAAAAATCGTTCACTGGCTAGGCAGATGGTATGACATTGTGATCTATACAAATTACAAATCACAAAGCATCCATAAGTAGTAGATATTTAAGATATAAATACATACACACACACACACGTACATCTATGATGACTAGTGAGAAGGAGAGGAGAGAGAGAGAGAGAGAGAGAGAGAGAGAGAGAGAGAGGAGAGAGAGAGAGAGAGAAAGAGAGAGAGAAGGGAAAGAGAGAAAGATTACTGTGTTACTAATGCGTTCACGTGACAACGCGTGCAACAAAAAAACACATACAAACACACGTTATTAAAAGGCGAAGATGACTACAAACGTACCTAAAACTAACTAAAAACAAAACGCAGAAAGGAGAGAGAGAGAGAGAGAGAGAGAGAGAGAGAGAGAGAGAGAGAGAGAGATGTAAAGAAACAAAAAAAATTTGAAGAGATACCGTCTGACACATAAGAGTAAGCAAAGTAATATAATGTGAATGAAAGGAAATAAAAACACACACGATACTCCTGCCACGCAGTGAGTCTTTAGACACAGCTTTAAGATAATAATTATAAATAATAAAATAATAATTATTAAATAATAACGATAAAAACTTTCTATATGTTGAATCGTGTCTAGTGAGAAAAAGTACTATCGAAGTAAAGCAACACAAAAAAACAATACTATCGCCACACACGACACACAGATTAACGCAATTTATATGACCATCAAGATTAATTGTCTCTATATCGAATATTCTTTCCTTTATTTTTTTTTTCTATATCTACGTAGCAGAGAGGATGGCTGTTAGGGAATAGCTAATGACGATATTTTGTTTTGTTATTTTACAAAACAAACGTTGTGCGGTTGGTGATCGGCAGACCTTTTTGCTAAGTGTTAAAATAATGTCTACGTAAAGAAAGAGAAAAAACAAAGGGGTGCCGGAATCCCATACCTGTGTTTTTATATTATACGGTGGAGTTATTACACCGCATACTGTTATTCATTGTCACGCGCTACTACTGTCACGTAGAATTTTCACACGTGAACGTTGTCGCGCGCGTGCGACAGCTGCGTGTAGCGACGTCCTCCGATGTGTCGCACCGTCGAAAGGAGGAGTGCATTCGCGACTATGTAAGCGATGTATGCTCTTTTCGTTACGGCTGTGATCTTTTTCGCTGCACGACGTTGTGACTCGCAGAGAAAAAGAAGAAAGAAATAGCTTCGCGCCACTGTATGAAAATTCTGCTGTCGCTGCGATTATTCTTATCATTATTATTAATATTATTATTACGATTATATTGTCATTATTCTTACTATATTACGATTATTCTTACTACCGCTATCATTAACTATTAGTATCACTTATCATCGGAGCGCTACTATAGTTGTGTATTGACCACTAATAACGAGACCGGCCTTGAGCGGGCTGATTTTCTTTTTTCTTCATTTTTCCTCATTAGCGTATATTGTGACAACGATCGGTCGCAAGTTTGCGAATTTAATGATTTTTGGTTTGTTTTTGCATCTTATTTCTCTCATCTCATCCTCGACCACAGGCCAATTCCTCTCGCACGCGCACACACGCAACACACATATACATCCTCTCTCTCTCTCTCTCTCTCTTTTTCTCTCTCTCTCTCTCTCCTCCCCCTCTCTTCCCTTCTCGTGTTTACTTAAGTTTCACACTCTTTCCTTCTCCCACAGGTAAACTCCCGTAGAAACTCGCGTTTCGCCCTTTTCTTAGTAATCGGCCCACTCTGGCGTGGAATCGATGTTGGAATGCGATTTCAGGTAAAAGAAAGAAAACAGAGGAAAAGAGAGAAGGAAAAGGAGAAGAGAGAGAGAGAGAGAGAGAGAAAGAGAAGAGAGAGAGAGACAGAAAGAAAGAGAGAGAGAATGAATTAAAAAGAGAGAGTGATTCAACGGGAGGTCAACAGTGTTTAGACTAGAATATTTACTTCTTAGGTTTGCGGTCTAGCGGATCGTACGTCGGATCCACAAAGTAGACTTGTATTAATCATCACTTTCGGCGCGATGCGTTTTCTTTCTCCTCCTGGTGCGTTCTCGCGTGTGTGCATGCGTGCGTGAATGCTATAATTTGTGTGGGTGTATATGCTCGACAATCGAAATGAGCGAGCTATTCTCTTTTTTTTGCAAGGCGGGAGAGATGAAAATGAGAGATATAAGAGAAAAAAAAATAAATAAAACACACCGATCGCGAGGACGATGCGCTGCCGAACACATTTAATGCTACACGATAGATAATCGTCGCGAGAATCGTGCGCGCTCTGACCTTGAGTTATCACATTATATCATCAGTAGCGTAACGAAAAAAATCAGAGTTTGTTGTTGCAGAAAGTAAGTGAGATTTACTTGCGATTGGCCTTTGTATGTCGTTTGATTTATTATTAAAGATAACAGTCTGTTGCAATTATCAACGTTTTTCATCCTCCCAACGCACAGCGCACAGAGACCTTTTTTTCCGCATAAAGTGTGGCACCCGGTTGTAATTAAAAATTTATTGTAGCGATGTGTACGTGTGAGAATGAATGTGTGTATATGTGTGGGTGTGTGCATGCAAAGTATCGCTAAATTTATATCACTATAATGTCGCGCAAGATATTCCTCACATCGCGGTCGTGATGAGATTTTCATGTAAATATCTGGTGACTTACGGTTTAACGGCGATATAATTTTCGGCTCGCCGACCGAAGTGCAGTCATTTCAATGTAAATTCGCGGTGTATAATGTGCATTCGCGGTGCATCGTCCTCGATGATAAACTGGTGTCGTTTGACGACGTTTGATGAATGTTTGACAGTGCGCGATTCTTGACCGTTATTCACATCTCTCGAGAATCGATATATTACAGCATAATATTAATTGTTATATAAATACTTATCGAACCAAGTTTTCGCAAAATGTTACAAAGATCGAGGATGATTTTGTCGGACACAAATTCGTACCACAATTGTTTCTTCGGATAAACGTTTTTTCCGCTACATAGCTTGTGTGTGTAATACTTCAATATTATTAACTATTAAAGAATGCAAGAGAGCAACCCGCCGGAATCGGGACGAAAGATTGTCCACTAGCACGATAAGCCGGGGATAAGTACGAGGAATGATGTTAGCTTTGCGCATCTTAAGGACATCCTGAGAAGACCTAAGAATTCCTTGAAACCCAACATCCAAGAGACCAAAGCTCTCCTTTCGTTGATCGAAAGATCCCGCAGGATCCCGCAGATGATCGGAAGTCTGGATCGGAATATGTCTCGATCCGTCGATAGAAATTCGCCAAATCTCGGGATCTCTTAGTAGGATTTCAGACTTTTTGAATCTCTCGAATGTCACCGTAGATCAGAGAGTCTCAGAAAATTCGAAGATATCTTCCGATCAATATATTCATACAAGATTCGAGGATCTGAAAATTCGCGAGAGTTTGAGGATCTCGTTAATCAGGAGTTGATCCCGATCGAGTTTCGTCAGCGTGTCTCGAAACTCCATACGCTTCTTGAGATCGCGAATTTTAAGATTTTCCTGTTGGATTTCGAGATACAAGGATTCGAGATTCTCCTCGAGAACGTTTCCCAATTAATCTGTAGATTCGAGTACTCAGGACGAGGACTCCTCCGAAAGGTAGATCGGGAGATCCGCGGGATTCCGATCTTCTTGACGCCAAGTATCTCGTATCGCGCGCGCGGCCAAGTGTGCGGTGATGGAAAAGAAACAAAAAAGAAATGCGACGAACGCGCACGCCTTTGGACCCCCAGTCAGGACCTTTCGCCCGTGTTGAAAAGATAAACATAGTTAGTAAAAAGGCAAGCCATTTTTTTAAGCGCGCACACGCATACCTCCCATCCCTTCTTCCCTGTGCGTATACCGCGTGTGATCGTGTACATATATATATATATATATATATTGTTGTAAATGGTTGACAAAATGGCGCTTAACATACACACATACACACAACAGGAGGTAAAACCGCGAACCGGGAGAGAAAATAAAAAAAAAAAGAGAAAACAAAAAGAAACGAACAAGATAGCAACATTAACAATCGTGCAGGAGCAAATCACTGTTTATCTATTCGACATTGTGTGTTCGAAGCATGAAAAACCGAAGGGAGAAGAAAAAGGACGATAAAAACAAAAAAAAATGAAGCTATACACATTTATTATGTGAGTCGGAACATATTCGAACACAAAAGGAAAGAAAAAAAAATACTGAAGCCAAGATTCTCATCGCCTCGATGTTAAATGTAATACGTTTTACAAGGTAACAGAGCATTTCATTTTATAACATTTCTACTGTCTATACTTTCACCCGGACTCTCATCGTACGAAGAAGCGAGCGGGGAAGAAAATCCACCTGTCCCGACTGTCCTTCCGTCACTCCTTCGCTTAGAATTGGACGCCAAGGGAATTAGATGCCAAAGATGCAGATGGAGAGAAAGAAAAAAAGCTCTCTGGCATCCACCCTCTCCCCCTCCCCCCGAATCTCTCTTCTTAAATTACAACATATAAAAATAAGTTATCTCGAATCTCACGGCCCTGCGAGACGGCCGCGTTTCGAATCGCGAAAGGACGCTGTTTCGTTCGACATAAGAAACACGATACACGAGATGTATCACATCAATATTATTATACGCTATAAATCGCGGGCGACGCTTCGCACGCAATGTGTAACGGCAAATAGCGTGGGACTGCGTGAGAATTTCGTCTACTTTTGTTACGACAAACTAAATTGGTGATCTTTGACAGAACGATTAAATCAAAAGAGTTACATCAATTGGGTTGTTCATAGTTACCCGCGATCCGGACTTCCGGATCCAGACTTCTTCAAACCGTCACCTCGTCCGGATCTTTAAGTTTAAAGATAAGATTCCGCGATAATCCGCCTGAATTGGAGATAGACCACTTGTTGTCCTACCTTCAATTTTTCCGTTTCATTTTACAGTATACAATTGCTTTGTGCGATTTCCCAAAATCTCTCTCTCTTTGCGTATCCCAATTCAATTTGCCTTCAGTCCATTCGTTCGTCAGTTCTTCTATTTATTACCTAAGAATAATTAAGAATTGAAAGTTTGAAAAGCGCCGTAATTTAACAAACGAGATATTTGCACACTACTTTGCGCGCCATTTACTCAGCGCGAATTTCTCGTTGAATTCGCTCTCGACGATGTCGAGTAGTCGAATGTGGATCTGCATTGATTATATCTCGACATATATTGATTGGGCTTCGACAGGTTGTGCGGCCAAAACCCATCAATGGCAAAACGGAGAAACGCCAAAGCGGCCAACAGCAGCAATACGAGTTCCCGAAAAGACGAAGATCCTTACCGCGTCAAACGAAAGCATCCTTCGTCGATCCTGTCAAATCCATTTCTACCACCGCTAGCACCACTGCCGTTGTACCCGCATTCTTATCCTGCTCCGTTGTGACTGGCAACGGCAAAGGCACAGTGTACGAGAAAATGGAATTTTAGGTATTTGTGACAACAAGAGCTGAACCCTGTGGCGCAATGAATCGGCGAATTTTCCAATTTATACCGTTTCACGCGTTGATAAACTTATCTTACTTTTATGTTCCGGAATTGTTCGCGGTTGCGTCGATTGAAATTTTACGTAGCGCGAGTTGTGTTTGTCCTTGTTAATAAAACTATCATGCACGGTCGCACGGTTTATGTTGATGTTGTTAATTTATGGTTTACGCGATTGTGTGATTTATGTTGAAAGTTCGCGTCGATTTTTACCTAATTCTTCTTACGCCGGAAGATCGTTCCGGGTGCAAAAGCGCTCACTTTCCCGAACGCAGTCACGAAGAGATGTTGTTCTTTCTTCTTGAGGCATATGACTTCGAATATTGCGATCCATTGTTTGTTTATGTCTCTTTTTTATTCTTTTATAAACATGCATCTCGGAAACGCGCATGGCAAGGTTGTAAAAGTGTAGCGTTGAAAATATGTAAAGATGATTTTATATACGGTCGCTATATCGTCTTTTTTTCCGGAAAGACTTTATTAGCATGCGTTTTGCGGCCGAGAGAATGAAGCAAAGTCTACCTAGACGAGTAGTATAGACGTTCTGTTGTATGTCCCTTTGAAAAAATTTATAAAATTCTTATTCTCTAGAATGTTTATATGTACAATAAATACAGTAAGAAGAACAAGGGTTTCGCGGTATTTAATTATATATTACGTAACAATTGGACTCGCGCAAGTAACAATCAACGAAGAGATACATCAATCTCCACGATAGTCAGCTTTGCGCGTCGTTAGTGATGTAAGCCGGAAGGAATTCCAGCCATTCGGGGAACTGAGACATCAGAATTAATACAACGTTCTTATTCTCAACGAAAATTCGTTTGACAGTCTGCAGTATATATTCCTTGGTTTGCGCGGTGTGATGCTCTGGCTTTATCTTCAGTAAAATCACACAGGGACACAGTCTCCTGGGATAAAGATCCAATATCTCCTTGCCTTGATCCTCGCAATAGGCGTCCACTCGTTTCAATATCGAGTTTATGAAGTCTATAACCGCGGGAGCGTACTGTAGCTGAACCAGCAGCTCCTTCAAGAAACTGAACACCAATTGGAAGACGCACGCGGATGCGGCGCTAAGCGCCAACAAACGACTCAGCGTTTTTTCAGCGTCGCGCTGTTTTTTTAAACAATTTTCTTCATTTGCATCAGAGAACATGCACGTAAAACTGTCGAGTAGAGGTCTTTCTATCAAGCTTGATCTTTGAGAAAGATATATCTCCTCCTTTGTAGACAACTTGAGGTCCAGATCTGTGCTCAGAACATCGTGTAGTAACCTCTCGATTTTATCATCTGTCTTTAATCGCAAAAGTCTCACAAGTAATCTGTCCAAATGGTGCATAAGCGACGGATTTTCCATTGACAGATACATCACAGCAGTGGTCAAAGATATTAGAGCATCGTTCGAGCAGCAGTTAGTTAGAATATCATTCGTGAGACACTTGTCCAAGAGATTAGTAACAAACTTCAAGTTATTTTCTTCAGATGTAAAGATCCGTAAATGATTAAAATTGCTCGTAGTTTTGCACCATCGCCGTACAATGTCCTGCAATATTGGTCATATTGAAATACAGATCAATTGAGAAAAGACATATATTAATTTATATATTAATACAATAAATTAACATACAATTATCAACAGCCGAACTGAGTAGCGTTGATAAGCCTGTTTGGACACTTTATAGCATAAAAGGTTGCTCAATGATGTGTATAGAGCATCAGATATTGCATTAGATTGAAGTACAACTTCCTTTGATATGTTTTTATAATCCTCAGACTCGGTAACATTTTCTGAATCGTTGAAGCTCCTCAATATTGCTCTTAATAGGTCTGCATCCATGTCACAGCACACAATGTAAATATATAAACATTAAGTTAAGTATACTACATTATATGTGTGTGCGTGTTTGTATCCATGTTGACCTGTCAATTAAATTTGGAAAATAATCTATAAGACACTTGTAAAACACAATTTATAACATATAAATTATTTTACATTATTTTACAAAAATAAGCAGAGGAAATAAACGTATGAATAGTATAGAGATATTTACCTTACTTATATTGATTTAAATGATTTTTTAAAGATGTTCGAAACTTGTTGCACATTGTTGATTATTTTACATGCATTTTATTTGTCTAATTAAATAAAAAATTAGATACATTATGATAACTTGAGACGATAAAAAACAAGAAATATTAGGTCTGTTTTTTATCGCTGAACTAGTGTATACTTAGAGGCAGATATAATGTCCCTCGGCGATGTCGTATACGCCTGTAAAACAATCGAAAGCGATAACAGGCATATACGCATACTCATATGGGCGTACTGTATAGCGCGAGAGAAGCGAAGAAGGAGAAGTGGTGGGAGACGTTCCAATGTTGCATCCTTATCGCACGTCGCACGATCGAAAGAGAAAGCATTACCAGACGTGGTACAGATAATGGTATCCCCAATAGCTGTCTCACTCACTCTACGCTTGAATGCAGGGAATATGATTGAGACAGCTATAGAGACACCGCGCTGTCCCTATAGGTGTCTCGCTCGCTCTAATAGCCATGTATCGCGCTTTCCTTTTTTCTCCTTAGCAGAAATATCGATTAAGAACGGAATCCTGTCTGTAGGCCAGAAAAATAAGCTATTTTCACGAATTTTTTTTTTCGGAAACTAAGCAGACGATTGATTTCAAACTTGATAGAAATAATAATATATATTTTATTGATAAGAATAAATTTTTATAGCGTTATATGAATTTTTATAGCGTTATATGATGTTAGCGTCTCTAAAAATAAATTGCACATGCGCAACCTTGTTATTTAACCAATAGTAAACAGACGCTGCATTCAGCAGACTCAACAGTTGGACAACATTACTAGATTTTTCACTGAATCTCGCTCCTGATTGGTAAATACTTCTGGGTCTATGAAGAATCTAAAAGAGTGCTCCAATTACAGACAATGATCACTAAGCGTTTTCTGATCACTTTGTTCTATTGAACGCGGCCAATGGCGATTGTATTTACCAATCAGGATTCAGTGGAAAATCTAGTAATGTTGTCCAACTGTTGAGTCTGCTGAATGCAGCCATTGGCCGCGTTCAGTAGAACAAAGTGATCAGAGAGCGCTTAGAGCAGCTTAGATAACAAAAAATTAGTAATGGTCCTTATCTGTTGAGCCATTTTCACTTTGTTTTTATTGTCCTTACTGTTAGACCCTTACATTCAGACCAATAACGTTGACGAATTACTCAACCGTTGTGTAACCGTTGTGTTTGCTGAACGCAGCCAATGGCTGCATTCAGTAGACTCACAGTTGGACAACATTACTAGATTTTCCACTGAATCTCGCTCCTGATTGGTTAATACTTCTGGGTCTATGAAGAATCTAAAAGAATGCTCCAATCACAGATAATAATCACTAAGCGCTCTCTGATCACTTTATTCTACTGAACGCGGCCATTGATTCCACTCGTTCCTCTTGTCTCACTTAATTCCGACTACAACATGGGAAAAGCCGATTCCACTTCAAACTCCATAATAGCATAAACGGATAAGTGGAACCGTGATCGGAAACTGGTCAGTCGGTATCTCGCGTTTCCGAACGGAATCGTGAAAAGTTCCATAATAGGTACCCTGTAGACCTTTAATAAATATGTAGAAAAATAAAGGAGAAAGAAACAAAAAAAATAATGGGAACGTGGTGTTGTATTCGCTAACAAAGACAAACATTTATTAAAGAAAGTGAAAGAAGATTTCTTTCCTTTGAAGAACTGAGTCTATATAAAAGTTGATTATATCAACATGGATGTACAAACAGTAAATACACGACGTAAAATATTGAGTCATGTGGTTTGCAGTATTTTAGTAGAATGCGGTTTTGATGCGTGTGAAAAAGAAGTAGTGGAGACTTTTACAGAAATGTTACAGTCATGTAAGATTCATATTTAAATTCTTAATTACTTGATTTAACACAACAATAAAACTTAAAATGTTGCAAATTTTGTTTGCAGTTATTGTAGAGACTGGAGCATCTGCAAGAAATTACTGCGAACTGTCAGGACGAACTGAGCCTCTTATAGCGGATGTGATATTGGCGTTAATTAATATGGGTGTAAAATTAGATAACTTGGAGACTTATGCAAAGAGACAGAATAGGACAGTTTTACCAGCACTTCAACAACAAACACAATCAAAACAATTAAATATCTTGCAAGCTGGTATTAAGCAAAGCCATCCATCACATATACCAAATTATTTGCCAGCTTTCCCTGATCCACATGCATACATTAGGACACCAGTAAGTAACAGTAAGACATGATTATTTATCGATTCATGAATATTATTTATACAATCAAAAAGGATACTGAATAATACAATATATATCAATCTGGTGGATATTGTAGACACACAAGCAACCTGTAACAGAATATGAAGCAATAAGGGAAAAGGCAGCAACACAGAAACGGGATATTGAAAGAGCTCTAACAAGGTTTATAGCTAAGACAGGAGACACGCATAGTTTATTCCTCACAGAAGACAATAGCATGTTTCCCTGTAAATAACTTTATATTTATATCAACCTGATTATATTCTAAACATATACAACATATATCTTCTTTGCTTTCAGTAATATCTTGTAAGTCACAATTCCCCAATTATATTTCGGCCCTTTTACCGCAAGACCAAATATTTGAACCAGATACAGACTTTCAGTTTGAGTCAAGTCCAGTGAAGAAGAAGAAGGAGCAACAAACTGAAGAAACTGAAGAAGGTGAGTCTTTTATATATACACTTACAGAGACAAATTTAAGATAAAACGTACACTGACTATTTGATTTAATACAATGTAAATCGTTATATAAATTCTTACGAACAATTTATGAACTTTTATTTACAGGTAATCAAGGACAGAATGAGAATGAACAGAATGGTGAGACTGCTACTCAGCAAGATGTTATAGATAATCCGTATTTGAGGCCAGGAAAGATTCCCAAGAATAAAATACCAGGAACAACAATACCTGGACAAAATTCTGTTAAAAGAGAGCCTCTTGATTCTTAAGTACTGTGATACAATAATATTAAATAATATAATATGATATATTATATATAGATACTTTGTAATCTATTAAACAAATTACAATGACTAAGAATAATAACTCAATCAGGTATGCAATAAAAGTTATTTTTATTATAAACATAGTTACATACATACACAAAAGTGTCGTCAGATACATTATTGTTACCTGTTATTGAAAATTAATGTGTATCATAAAAAAATTTCATATCTTAAATGTTTCAAATTGATCTATGCTGTGCAGAGAGAGTATATCGTGTTAGGAATTAGTTATCACTGTACGGTTAGCATTTCCACTGCACAGCAACATTGCTTAGGTCAATATTGCACATACTTAGCACCATTTCAGAAATAATACAGGAATATAAAGTCAATGTCGAAATTGATGCTATTATAATCCCATACAAACTATAAAAATATATATTTCCAATATATTTATACAATGCATAGCGATAAATATCCAAGTTTGTCATCTGAAACATCTAGCAATTTTGAAAGTGTAAACATTCGGATGAGTCTATTTTTTTCTCACCAAATGGATACCATATATAGTTCTATAATAGGAGAATGAAACCCTTGTATCTTGTATACTGATATCACTTCTTTCAGGGTAGGGTAATAATTAATTAATTAGTTATGAGCCAAAAAAATTAAGAAGTTAATAACTTTCAAGTTGGTTAATTTTAAATAAGTTAAATTTAACTTCAAATGCTCTAACTTTAATTTATAAATTTGTTTTATATATATGTTAAAATAATTCATCAAAATATTAAAATCATTGCGGGTTGTATATAATGTAGAGTAAAAGAAAAATGAGAAATGATGCCAGCAGAATTTTTCTTCGTTTTTTTGAGTGCCTGTGTTCTTTAAGTTGTGTTAATTGACTTTTGATTATATGATTTTCGACATTAGATGGTAAAAAGCCTTTAAACTTACTTTTGTAGGCTATCAACTTGGTTGAACAACAAATTCATCCACCCAACTTTAATTACTTCATATGTATCCATATCTCTCTCTCTCTCTCTGTTTCTATACTTTTTATATATATATATATATACGTGTTAAAGATGATTCAGATTAAAAACTGCTAGATAACACCGCTGTACATAGCAATTTGTTATACTTGTATAGCAATCTCAAATATGACTATACTCGTGCTTAATTTGTAAAAATATAACGTTTTAGTCCCATGTTATAATATTCTATGTAACAAAGATAGAAATGTTAAACTTACATCTATCTTACGAGTTACATTGCATTTAATTTTATCAAAACATTTTTTGAAGACTTTTAGACAGAGGGTATCTTAATTCGGCTAGAGAAAAAAATTCATGAAATACACACATACGCACGTACGTGCGCGCGTATCACGTAGGTATGTATGTATTGCTACTATTATTAAGGTGCCATTATTTTTTAGTAAAAGAGATCAAAAATTAACTTTCAAACTATAATATAGTACTTATGATTAACTGATTTAGATACGTCTGGTTATGTTCCATGAAATAATATAAAAAGATAAAATTAATATAAGATACAAAAATTATAATAAACAATATACGAAATATGAATAAATATTGATTATTGCCGTTTGTTTAGTTTTCAAGAATTGTACGTGATATACAGGGTGAGGAAAAAATACCGGGACCTCGAAATATATCGAAAAATATAATTCTTATAAAAAAATGTTTCAGACAAAAGTTGTAGGGTTTCAAGTAATGCATTATATAGCAATGTCAGTATGACTTTGAATAGCGTTGTCAAGCTCATGTGAAGGTTCAGGGAGGGAATACCGGCGTAGTTCCCCCGACTCCCCCCACTCCGGCCCGCCTGGCAGACACCCTAGTGGGATTTTAGCCGATATGAGTCCGGCATACCCCCGCCCCCCAAGGGGTAAGAGTATCCATGAGGATTTCCCCACCGTGATAAAAAAAGTCACGTAAAGGTCATCTTAAATTTCTTAAATAGAACCCCCTATTTTTCATTACATATTTAAGATGATCTTGACAACGTTATTCAAGGTCATACTGATATTGCTAAGTAATGCGTTACTTGTAACCTTACAACTTTTGTCTGAAACATTTTTTCATAAAAATTA
>NW_020230187.1:0-37500 GCF_003227715.2 Harpegnathos saltator | reverse complement strand
AAAGAAGACAAGTATCGAGACGTACCGTTCGAATACGTTTATCGGTACATTCTCTGGCGAGCTCTTTCGCTAGGCGTGTGACCTCCTGAGAAGCTTCCGCAATAGCTTTAGCACACGCGATAAGATCCCGTTTGTTGCCGCCCTCGCCTCTAACCAGTCCCGATAATCTGCCCATCAATATGGCCATTTTCTTGGCGGCGGCAATGATCTCGTTATCCTTACTTGACCATTGTCGCACTTCTTGATGCAGACCATGGGCAGCCATCTATACGGTAAATCTTATATGGTAGCTCCTCTACCATTTTAACTGTTTTACGCTTATATTAATCTATTATTAATAACATCAAGGTCAGATGACTGATGGCAAGCGTCTATTTTATGGTAGAAAGACCAAGATAGAATTTACTTTATCCCCCAAAATAGATTGCGAATTAAACATACACAATAATAACAATAATAACAAAGATTCTTCTCTCACCATTATCGGTTGATTGGGTTGAGGAGCGTGCATAAACATCTCATCTTCGTCATCCGTCTCGGGGGGAGGAGGTCTCGGCGGTGGGATATCGTCTCCTGGTAGAGGTGGTCGAGGAGGTGCCACTTCTATACATAACAAACAAGTGTAGCGTTAACAAAAATACATATTACAGTAAATGACTTTCAAAACAAATGAGGTACGTGATACAATCTTCGCGATATAAGTTGCGTTGTATAATACGTTGTAAGTACGTTGAAGTAATTACCGTCATCGATATTGTAATCGTAATAACCTGGCAGTCCATGTAGCATTAAAGACAAAAACACATGATGTTAAAATAAAGTCAGATGTACATGCAGTCAGATGTACAGTGTAAATGCTCTTGCATGCATCTAACAAAGCCTTGCGTTAATATCATGCAAATAAACATGATACATATTTATCGGCGATTGATACAACGTTATGAACGAATAATCGAATGTATATTACTTGACAGCTCTTGACAGCTCAATGTCATGACGCTTGTACAATAACAACAACAACATATATCAATTATATGAGAATATAAGAAATTAAAATTTACCGCGCTAAATATTTTAAACCGTTAATGCTGTAGAATGATAGAATAATCACTGCGAAATATTATGAATATTCTACATGCACGATTAAAAAGCAAAATGCAGTTTTCTTTCTTAAATATAAGATAAAAGTTCGTATCTAAATGTAACATATGCTTATGAAAGTATATAAGATTTTTAACATACATTATTAAATGTATATTAGGAATAACATTAAGTTATGTTCTCTGCGATAATAACGGAACCGGTTCTATATTTGTAATATTGATGATATTTGACACAATACAAGTCTCATCTTCAGCATGCTTTGCACCAAGGATAAATGAAAATTGAAGCATCAGAGACAAAACGTTCACTTATGGCTCAGAAGTACGTGTTTTAAATTACCTCCGTCGTAAATTAATTTGTCTAATTCGTTGTCAGAAGCCAGTTCTTGATACAAAAGATCGGGGTTCTCTACTGTGATTGAGGAGCAAATACAATTAATATGTTACAGTCCGATGTCGATAAATTTTAATTTTCCAATCATTATTATTCTCATCTGCATTTCACATGTGATAAAATATGAATGTGAGCGAATATTAATGCAACAGGCAATGGATTTCGTCAATTATGAGATGACACGGTTTGTAGCTTCTCTATTCATGAATAACATAGAGTGCGACAAATTGCGATTGAAAGAAATTGAAATTGTGTTAAACAGAGCGTGAATAAAAATAATCAAATATCATATATTTTTATTACATGTGCTTTTATACCGTTTTTATATCGTAAAATTTCATCAAGTGCTTCAACATATGTTTAGTTTTTATCATTTTTCATATAGCTTTAAAGACAAAATACGTGAAATTATATGTATGAAATTGTATGTATAAACAATCATGCATAAGTCATTTCATGCTGAAAGAGATACCTTTATCTTTGGTGTAATTATATTGTAGAGTTGGAATTTGTTCATCTGTAAAAAATATATTATACAAACTTATTCTATTTATTTTACGCGCTCGCCTTGCTATTGTTCCCGAATGTGTTTGGAGTAATTTACATCATTATGTCTAGTTACATAACATAAAAATTAATATTTACATTATGTATAAAAGTTAAAAAAGTATTCTTGAAGAACGATAATATGCGGAAACAAAATAATGATTTGATATGATACCATCGATACGATTAAATGACTTTTTGATAGATGGGACAAAATCGTTGTTCTATAATACAAGCACTGCCTACACTTACAGTTATGTTTAATGCTTCACCCACATATTTAATATGTATATAAAAGCAAGAAAGTTTGTTAGCGACACAATAAAATATTTCAATCTATTTAAACAAACTTCTATAAACTACAAAGTTATATAATGAACCTCTACAAGGATTACTGAGTAGTAAAAGAAAAATTAACAAGTATAATTACTACTTTCATCTTACCGATCCCAATTTTCCCTAAAAAGACGATGCTACAATTGTGTTTAATATCAAAAAACAATCACCCATCTATGGATAATTTTGTTTCAGCTGATGGAAAAAATTCACCTTCAAAGATTATTATCGATTTTTCACGCGGGATGGAAAAGGGAGAGCACATCTATACTCTTATCAAAATAAAAAAACTTACCATCATTAATATGTAACTGCGAAACTTCCAACGGTGGCAACAGATCCGGCTGGACTACAATGGCTTTACGGACTTGTCCAACATTGGTCAGGAGCTAAGATAACCAAATATAGAAGGATATGATTAGCCAATTTAAGTTACAGATTTATGAAAAATGTTATATCGACACAAGAGATACGTACCGCACGATTGCTTTCTCTCCAGTGCGACACCGCAGTACTGTCGTTGATATTCATTGCCACTAATTTTGCATCTTGTACCATTGGAGCGACACCTATATTAAATGTAATCGTTAAGTTGAGAAAGTCTAATAATAAAATATAAAGTAAATTTCAAGTAAAAGATGCACTTATTAGCATTCGAGATTATGAATATAATTGTCACTATTTACTAGATTTTTAGATATTTTACTAGATATTTAGATACTTGAAATATACTTACTATTCTGTAGAACATCAGTAGCATGATTTACTCGCTGAATAAAGGCAGGATCCTCGCTATTGTCGCTTTCTTGCTTTGCGACGAGTATGACACGATTGGCGAGACGTGCGATAGATGCCGTATTGTCGACCATTTTCTGCGGCAGAGCCTTGGCTATGGCTTCCTCGCAAAGGAATGCATGTTTCTGCATCTGTTCTTCCGAGGTCCTGATAAAGTCGCCGCTGTCGGTCGCCTCGTCGCACAATGCTCGCGCTCTTTGCATCGTTTCTGCATACTGTTGACGTAAATTCTCAAAGTGTTCATCTGCGGCTTTGCTGTCCGGATACGTCATACGAATTCGTCCGGCATTGATCAACTGCGGTGTCAGAGATTCCACTTGCGAGGCACTAGCGGCTAGCGCCTCGGCCAATTTTTTGTTTCCACCGCTTCCTGCAACAATGCAGCTATTTTTAATAAAGTATTAAGGTGATAGCGATAACTTTCATAGTTGACACGGATAACGTTACACAATCAAAGAATCAATCGATTGATGTCACCGTCAAAATAATCATCACGCACCGCCAGCCGCGACCATCCTCGCTGTCTTTGCCGCTCTGTTAGAAAACGTCTGCAGTGCGTAAGTTTTATCGTTGAAGTTCTGATCGCGTCCTAGTGTGCCGACGGGGGCCAAAACGGCATCCGTAAATTGTTTGAGGGGTGTAGTGATGTCGATAAAATCTTCAACGACACGGGACACAACGGCTTGTTGTATTCTGTTCTTCAACTCGTAGAGCTTGTGAGACAGCTGCCGGGCGATGTCCTGAGCGCGCGGAGTATTGCCCTGACCGTGGGCGCACAGATCGGCAAGCTGATGCGACAGACTATCCACTTCGTCGCACAGTTGCAGAATCTCCGCCTTGTGTATACCCGGTAAACCCTCGGCCACCTATTTGGTAGACACAACTTTGTAACTGACAATCAATGTCTCGCGAGCAGTCTCGGAAAATAATCAACACACAACAGACATCGCAATAGACACATAGCGAATTTTCTCTAGATAACAAAATCTTAAAGCAGTTACGAAATAACGAAATAACTGTGTGTAACAACAAATGTAATTTATTTCAGCGGAATTCAGCAGAAGAGTTTATTTTATTAGTTTTCCGTGCTAAAAGATCGAATTTTAAAATTCTACTGAACTAGATTGCAGGCGGAAATTTTGATTCAAAGCTCAATGGACTTTTGAAGTTTTCTATTCTATGAAAATGTATATGTGGCACCGCGCGCAAAATCTCACATTGAAGAAAATGCAAGGTGCTCGGAGCACTCTGCATGACTGTTTCGCATTGTAACACTGGTAACGAACAGTATACATTGGAAGGGAATAACGAGAAATATTTACAAACTCACATTTTCACTATGTTGCTCATTCTTTCTATGCGCAGCATTGAAGACATTAAGCATTGTAGAATGAAAATTACTAGTTTGTATTACCGTGTAGAGAAAAAAGAAATCGGTGAGACGCGGTAACGCGTTTCTAATAGTTATCATGTACGCATATCGAGTTTAACAATGATCGAAACGATCATGAGACTTCGTTACATCATACCTTCTTTCCTTCGTGTATTATTAAAGCTATAGCCCTTTTACCGAGTCCCTTGTCATCGTGTTGCGGATTCAGAAGCCATTTATTCGCTTGCTCTAAACGACCTGCTACTGTGTGTGCTGTTTGTGCGGTCCCCGATTTATCTGCTGCTACCAAAGCGGACGCTACCGAGCCGCGGAGCTCGTTTAATTTCTCTTTAATACTGCGTGCTAAGGCTTCCGCTTGCGGTGTAGTGCCTTCATAAATATATGTATACATACATATATATATATATATACGGTTATTTAAGCTGAATAAAGTTCATTGGCTTGGACAATTGTGACTTTCAGGATACAACAGTTACGTTCGAATTGAGCTTGTTCGTATTGGGCTTGACTAATCGCTGCACATAATTTCTTATAAGTGTGAACAAAATCACACGAATTCTCTCGATTATTTTATCAATAGAAATATATAAAGTAATCGTTGGTAATTGTTACCAAACCGGCATTACGGTTATTTTTGCTCAATTCATCGCTTCGCAACTGTTGCATTCGCCGAATGCATCCGTTAACGTAATGTAGTCTTATAGAGCCTAAAATCACCTTTTTCGTTTTGACGCAATTCGCAGAGAGCGTCAGTCATAGTGATTATCTGAGAGGCCAGTTTAGACATGGGTTCCGCCTGCGACGGAGGCAGATAACGTTCCGACAAACGCGACGCCTGTTCTATTATCTGGCGAAGACTCTTCTCTCCTACTCCTCCTCTCAGAGCCAGTCCGTCGTCCAACCAATCATAAGCGGCCCGTATTCGAGATTCTATGGCACTTTGAGCTTTTTTCAACACCTGGCGATAATAAAATTATATAAAATTTCGTTATCCGAATAAGCTGTGTGATCAAATGATGTATCAATGATGAAATCAAATGATATTACAGTCAACTGATCGGCTTCCCATTCCTCTTCATCATACGTCGTTAATTGTAAAACTCGAATAATTTCATTCAGTTCGTCAGACATTCTCCCGGACAAGTAGTTGCGATTTTCCGCCGCTTCGTCCGCGCCTTTCCCACCTTGTGAGATAATGTGAATGAAGATCTTCATGGAGCAGATCAAAATTGGAGCAAGTGTTTTGACCTATAAATACATCGCATACAGTATGAATTGCCTCAAAATGTAATTCTCGTAACATTTCTCAATGGTACATATAGTATACAAAACCTTAAGGCAAAAAGAAAAATATTTGAAATTTTGAAAAATTTGAAAAATTTCCTGTTCAAAAAGTATAATTTTTTCTTTTTTTAAGTTTTACATCCAAAATGACACATGTAAGGTTTGTACGTAAACGTCAAAAGCGATAAAAAATACATCATGATACAATCGCGATCATCTGTACTTACTTGCTCCAAACAACGCACTAATATCTCCCTATGCACTTGATGTGTCAATTCTTTCTCGCGAGCACTCACTTCTCTCGATACTTTGCTAAGACACGGGCTTAAGTTTTTAAGAAAATGGACCAAATCTTCCATCGTCTCGATAACTTCAGTAACAGCCAGATAATCTAATACACGCTTGCATTCTCGTATAATCTTCCGTACCTCGCTCTCATCGAAACAGAGAAGCAAAGAGCTAGTACCTTGTAAAATACCACGTGACCCTTCTATGAGTTTCTTCCTAAGAAGATACAAAAGTATAAATTCGTTACAATAAACTTACAAAGGAATTTATATAAAAATCTCAAGAACTACCTGGCAGGGCCAGAGTATGGATCTTGTTTCAACATGGCTGATGCTTCCTCTAGAAGACGAGAAGCACCCTCAACACGTTGTAGCGCCGCTGGCATGTCTTGCTTGAGTAATGCATCATCAGACGAGTTTATTGTTTCTTTTCCAACCTATTAATCAAAATGATGGATATAATACAACAAATTATCAAAATGAGAGACAGAAATAAAATAAATTTATAAAACCAAATTATTTTTCATATACAAATTTCTTGTGCTATATATGTTAACTAACTTACTTTTACAAGATTGGTTACAGCCATACTGACAGCCTGTACAGGCCGTCCCAAATCTGGCATCGCATTACCATCTTCAGCTTCTTCATGTAAAATAACAAGCCTAGAAACCTAGAAATTGTAATTATTATTATTAGTCTCATTATATACATTACATATTATTATATATGTGTGTGTGTGTATATATATATATATATCAGATTGTGTATATATATATATATCAGATTGTGTATATATATATATGTGTGTATTCTATTATTATATACTCTGTATAATAATATATATTGACAATTTAATTTAAAACTCAAGTATTAGTCTAAAGTTTTTCACTTCATTCTGATTTATACATTATTATTACATTATTATTATTATTTATACATTATTATATCATTCTGATCATATATCATAATCAAAAAATATTTTTAATTTTATTTTATTTTAATTACTTTAATAATAAATAGAAATAAATTTGCTTCTTAAAAGTAGAAATTTATAATACTTTTAAACTAAGACTTGACTGAGAGGAAAGATGTCATATATATGCTTATATCAAATATGTATATATATGTGCATGTATGTGTGTGTGTGTGTAACATTATATTTGAAACATATATATTTAAAATAAATATATAAATAAGATAGATTTTAATAATATCTACGTGTTATTTTTATGTTTATATACGACAAAAAAATATATATATGTATATGTATAATTTAAAATATAAAATATATAAATAAAATAGACATAGAAATTTTTGGTAACATCAACGGGAACAGGTATATATGCAAATTAAATATCGAAGATATAACCAATTATAAAATAAAAGCTGATTCATTAATATTCTAATATGCGTGAGTGTGTGGGATGCCATGTCTGCCACCAGCGTATCCTTTTTTGGACATGTGGGACTAACAACACACTGGAATATTTTCATACATAACAGCCAATAGGGATTAAATTTCATCTCAGAAACCACGGATGTGTGAAAGATAGATTTAGTACCTCTGTCCTATATGCAGGGTATGATGTCATAGTTCTATATAAAGCATTCTAGATAAAACAAGAGGCTTACTCCATAAATTTGACTCATAGCAAATATAAACAGTCTCATATTCTCGCCACTTTGCCAAGCGTAGCCATTTGATTTTCATCGTATGTTAGTCGATGTTAGTTGCGATTTTTACGGCGACAGGAAATAAAAAGTAGATTTAAATGGCTACAATTAGCGCTAAGTACAGTCGAGAGTACGAGCCCGCGCGCAATATCATGTCGTACAAGTGTCGCGGATACATAATACAATAATCCATTTATATAACTGACGAACGAGTTTGCTTGTTTAACGAGATATATATACGTGTCATTTCTTGGATATGTCAAATATTTCGCAAATATCCGCACAAACAGTACGGGAGTAGTGCGTAGCATTTCCTGATCAGATGAGTCAGTCTATCCCTTAAAAAATTTCGGACAAATGGGAAAATAATTTGTCGTCGAAAATGCAATTTTCAGCTCGACGTTACTTCGGTGACAGTTGACAGGATGACGATAATAGGAATGTGTTGACACTTTCATTACCTGCTGAGCCACGGGCTCGAGGATACTCTCGATAGTCTTGGTATGAAAGACCGGCATATTGCTCGTTTCGTGTTACGCTGCACAAGATATAATGTGTCGAGAAAAATGGAATCTTCTTGTCGCGACTCGCGACGCAAAGTAAGACGCTATGAGAAGAAACAAAAATTCGAGCGCACTGATCGGTATCTCGCACGCTAAATTAGGTAACACCCATCCTAGCATCCACGTAACGCTCACTGTGGTTTACTGTTTTGATCAGATCCAATGGAATCAGACCTGGCAGCCTGGCACTAAAGAGGAAGTTGAGAGCGGCCAAACCGGCGTTTTCGGCGACACCGACTTTCCGCACTGAGAAAGGGCGCTATCTACACACATTTTGAGAGAACTACAATGCTACATCCACTTTCATGTCTCAAGTCTTGGCGGTAAAACCTGCATGTAATGGCAGTCCGTGCTACATCCACTTTCAAACGGTTTATGTCCGTGCTACAAACATAATAGCGTACTTGACAAGCACGGTCGCACATTGTTACGCGTTTCTAATATGAATCAACATGTTAACATGTGCAAAAAAAATAAGAATTGACATTGGGTGCATTCAGTACTACAACCGCTCATTGAGCGCTAAGTGAGCTCTTGCATCTGATTGGTGTATATTTTTAAATCTAAAAGAATATATCAACGGGTGCATTCAGTACTACAACCGCTCACTGAGCGCTAAGTGAGCTCTTACATCTGATTAGTGTATATTTTTAAATCTAAAGGTATATACCAATCAGATGCAAGAGCTCACTTAGCGCTCAATGAGCCGTTATAGTACTGAATGCACCCAATCAAATGTAAAAGCTCATTGAGCGCTCAGTGAGCGGTTGTAGTACTGAATGCACCCATTATGTATAATTAATATCATGAAGATCATACAAAGGGTCCGGTAATTAGCTGCCAACCCGAAGTGTGAAGGTAGACTGGATTGAGACAAACATAAAAGTCCTATACCGTTTTGCGAGATTCACAATAATTATTGAGTTATTAATGATAGAAATCTGAGGAGTAGGAGCGCGCCGACATAGGTGATTGGAGAAACGTTACAGCTGTTCAGGGCAGCGATCATGAATCATTTCCTTAGCGTGAACTACTGGAAAATGAAAGACTGTCAATTAGTGAAAAATGAAACATTTTATATGAATTTGTTAAATCGAAACATTTTACACGACAACTGAGTTGTTCAACATGGCAATACTTGAAGAACGATGACAATACCGATTATTTTAATTAAACGATGAAGATAACGCAGACGTTTAAACCGTACTGTATTTCGATTACTAATGCGATACAAGTAACTAACGACATAGAAATATTATATAAATGTATCGTTATTATAATAAGTCTATTGCATTGCGCTTGAACATTTCTCACCTCTTCTTGCTTCCTTCAACATTCGACTATTCTTCTGTCTCGTCTTAGATATAAAAAGTACGAAAAGTTGAAGCAACACGATAAACCTAACAAAAGCTGCAAGAAATAAAGCATCAGTGCGCAATGTGACGTAATCAAAAGATTGCACAACAATATCACCAGAGAGAAGCCCGAGAGCGGCCATGCCGACATTCGTGTCCGACGTGGCCGCTTTCGTGGACGAATATTTGTCCGGAGTGCAAATAACGCCGCACGACGCGCCATGTGGAGCGTAATCACGAGTCTCTCTCGGTCTTGTCTCTTCTGCCAGAACGCTTCAGAAATAGGCAAATCTTCCAGCTCGAATCTCGAACAGCTACACTATCATGAAACAAAGCTTCCAAAATATTTAGAGAAGGAAATAACCTAGTCGACACAGAACATTATATTTATGTTAAAATTTCGCACTCAACAATATAAATGTAATATTACACACATGGTTGAGTGCATCGTCAATGTAGTCGAAAACGTAGGGTTTTGAGAGGACTTTATTTTGGTGCCAGACCCAGGCCTATATCTCTAACCGTTTAGGAGATATGGAAGGTTAAAGTTTTCCAACCTTTCCCCGTTGATATCTCCGCTTCTACTGGAGTAGAGAGTCGTCAATGTAGTCGAAAATGTAGGGATTTGAGAGGACTTTATTTTGGTGCCAGACCCAGGCCTGTATCTCTAACCGTTTAGGAGATATCGAAGATTAAAGTTTTCCAACCTTTCACATTGATATCTTCGCTTCTACTGGAAGTACAGAGTCGTCTATGTAGTCGCAAATGTAGGGTTTTGAGAGGACTTTATTTTGGTGCCAGACCCAGGCCTGTATCTCTAACCGTTTAGGAGATATCGAAGATTAAAGTTTTCCAACCATTCTCCTTTGATATCTCCGCTTCTACTGAGAGTAGAGAGTCGTCATATACGGCAAAATGTAGGGTTTTGAGAGGACTTTATTTTGGTGCCAGAAACAGGCCTGTATCTCTAACCGTTTAGGAGATATCGAAGATTAAAGTTTTCCAACCTTTCACTTTGATATCTTCGCTTCTACTGGAAGTACAGAGTCGTCTATGTAGTCGCAAATGTAGGGTTTTGAGAGGACTTTATTTTGGTGCCAGACCCAGGCCTGTATCTCTAACCGTTTAGGAGATATCGAAGATTAAAGTTTTCCAACCATTCTCCTTTGATATCTCCGCTTCTACTGAGAGTAGAGAGTCGTCATATACGGCAAAATGTAGGGTTTTGAGAGGACTTTATTTTGGTGCCAGAAACAGGCCTGTATCTCTAACCGTTTAGGAGATATCGAAGGTTAAAGTTTTCCAACTTTTCTTCGTTGATATCTCCGCTTCTACTGGGAGTAGCGAGTCGTCAATGTAGTCGAAAATGTAGGGTTTTGAGAGGACTTTATTTTGGTGCCAGACCCAGGCCAGTATCTCTAACCGTTTAGGAGATATCGAAGATTAAAGTTTTCCAACCTTTCGTTAATATCTCCGCTTCTACTGAGTGTACAGAGTCGTCAATCTAGTCGAAAATGTAGGGTTTTGAGACGACTTTATTTTGGTGCCAGACCCAGGCCTGTATCTCTAACCGTTTAGGAGATATCGAAGGTTAAAGTTTTCCAACCTTTCGTTGATATCTCCGCTTCTACTGGGAGTAGAGAGTCGTCAATGTAGTCGAAAAAGTAGGGATTTGAGAGGACTTTATTTTGGTGCCAGACCCAGGCCTGTATCTCTAACCGTTTAGGAGATATTGAAGATTAAAGTTTTCCAGCCTTTCTCCGTCGATATCCAGCCTTCCTCCGTCGATATCTCCGCTTCTACTGGGAGTAGAGAGTCGTCCATGTAGTCGAAAATGTAGGGTTTTGAAAGGACTTTAATTTGGTGCCAGAACCAGGCCTGTATCTCTAACCGTTTAGGAGATATCGAAGGTTAAAGTTTTCCAACTTTCTGCGTTGATATCTCCGCTTCTACTGGTAGCAGAGAGTCGTCACTTACGGCAAAATATAGGGTCTTGAGAGGACTTTAAATTTGGTGCCAGAACCAGGCCTGTATCTCTAACCATTTAGGAGATATCGCAGTTTAAAATTTTCCAGCCTTTCTCCGTCGATATCCAGCCTTCCTCCGTCGATATCTCCGCTTCTACTGGGAGAGAGAGTCGTCCATGTAGTCGAAAATGTAGGGTTTTGAAAGGACTTTAATTTGGTGCCAGAACCAGGCCTGTATCTCTAACCGTTTAGGAGATATCGAAGGTTAAAGTTTTCCAACCTTTCTCCGTCGATATCACCGCTTCCACTGGGAGTAGAGAGTCGTCCATGTAGTCCAAAATGTAGGGTTTTCAAAGGGCTTTAATTTGGTACCAGTCCGAAGCCTGTATCTCTAACCGTTTAGGAGATATCGAAGGTTAAAGTTTTCCAACCTTTCTCCGTCGATATCTCCGCTTCCACTGGAAGTAGAGAGTCGTCTATGTAGTCCAAAATGTAGGGTTTTGAAAGGGCTTTAATTTGGTACCAGTCCGAAGCCTGTATCTCTAACCGTTTAGGAGATATCGAAGGTTAAAATTTTCCAGCCTTTCTCTATCGATATCCAGCATTCATCCGTCGATATCTCCGCTTCTACTGGGAGTAGAGAGTCTTCCATGTAGTCCAAAATGTAGGTTTTGAAAGGGCTTTAATTTGGTACCTGTCCGAAGCCTGTATCTCTAACCGTTTAGGAGATATCGAAGGTTAAAGTTTTCCAACCTTTCTCCGACGATATCTCCGCTTCCACTGGGAGTAGAGAGTCGTCCATGTAGTCCAAAATGTAGGGTTTTGAAAGGGCTTTAATTTGGTACCTGTCCGAAGCCTGTATCTATAACCGTTTAGGAGATATCGAAGGTTAAAGTTTTCCAGCCTTTCTCTATCGATATCCAGCCTTCATCCGTCGATATCTCCGCTTCCACTGGGAGTAGAGAGTCGTCCATGTAGTCCAAAATGTAGGGTTTTGAAAGGGCTTTAATTTGATACCAGTCCGAAGCCTGTATCTCTAACCGTTTAGGAGATATCGAAGGTTAAAATTTTCCAGCCTTTCTCTATCGATATCCAGCATTCATCCGTCGATATCTCCGCTTCTACTAAGAATTGAGAGTCGAGATTTATGGTGAGAATAGGGTTGATACAGGACTATATTGAGGCAAAAGCGCGTTCCTGTATTTTGAGCCATTTAGGAGATACCGAAGGTTACATTTTTTAATTTTAAGTTAATTTTAATTGAAATTTGAATTTAAATGTTCATATCTCCGCTTCTACTGCGAATTGAGAGTCGAAATTTATGGTGAGAGTAGGGTTGATACAGGACTATATTGAGGCAAAAGCGCGTTCCTGTATCTTGAGCCATTTAGGAGATACCGAAGGTTACATTTTTAAATTTTAAGTTAATTTTAATTGAAATTTGAATTTAAATGTTCATATCTCCGCTTCTACTGCGAATTGAGAGTCGAAATTTATGGTGAGAATAGGGTTGATACAGGACTATATTGAGGCAAAAGCGCGTTCCTGTATCTCGAGCCGTTTAGGAGATACCGAAGGTTACATTTTTTAATTTTAAGTTAATTTTAATTGAAATTTGAATTTAAATGTTCATATCTCCGCTTCTACTGGGAATTGAGAGTCGAGATTTATGGTGAGAATAGGGTTGATACAGGACTATATTGAGGCAAAAGCGCGTTCCTCTATCTTGAGCCATTTAGGAGATACCGAAGGTTTCATTTTTAAATTTTAAGTTAATTTTAATTGAAATTTGAATTTAAATGTTCATATCTCCGCTTCTACTGGGAATTGAGAGTCGAAATTTATGGTGGGGATAGGGTTGATACAGGACTATATTGAGGCAAAAGCGCGTTCCTGTATCTTGAGCCGTTTAGGAGATATCGAAGGTTACATTTTTAAATTTTACGTTAATTTTAATTGAAATTTGAATTTAAATGTTCATATCTCCGCTTCTACTGGGAATTGAGAGTCGAAATTTATGGTGAGGATAGTGTTGATACAGGACTATATTGAGGCAAAAGCGCGTTCCTGTATCTTGAGCCGTTTAGGAGATACCGAAGGTTATATTTTTAAATTTTACGTTAATTTTAATTGAATTTGAATTTAAATGTTCATATCTCCGCTTCTACTGGGAATTGAGAGTCGAAATTTATGGTGAGAATAGGGTTGATACAGGACTATATTGAGGCAAAAGCGCGTTCCTGTATCTTGAGCCGTTTAGGAGATGCCGAAGGTTACATTTTTAAATTTTACGTTAATTTAATTGAAATTTGAATTTAAATGTTCATATCTCCGCTTCTACTGGGAATTGAGAGTCGAAATTTATGGTGGGGATAGGGTTGATACAGGACTATATTGAGGCAAAGCGCGTTCCTGTATCTTGAGCCGTTTAGGAGATATCGAAGGTTACATTTTTAAATTTTACGTTAATTTTAATTGAAATTTGAATTTAAATGTTCATATCTCCGCTTCTACTGGGAATTGAGAGTCGAAATTTATGGTGGGGATAGTGTTGATACAGGACTATATTGAGGCAAAAGCGCGTTCCTGTATCTTGAGCCGTTTAGGAGATACCGAAGGTTACATTTTTAAATTTTACGTTAATTTTAATTGAAATTTGAATTTAAATGTTCATATCTCCGCTTCTACTGGGAATTGAGAGTCGAAATTTATGGTGAGAATAGGGTTGATACAGGACTATATTGAGGCAAAAGCGCGTTCCTGTATCTTGAGCCGTTTAGGAGATACCGAAGGTTACATTTTTAAGTTTTAAGATAATTTTAATTGAAATTTGAATTTAAATGTTCATATCTCCGCTTCTACTGGGAATTGAGAGTCGAAATTTATGGTGAGAATAGGGTTGATACAGGACTATATTGAGGCAAAAGCGCGTTCCTGTATCTTGAGCCGTTTAGGAGATACCGAAGGTTACATTTTTAAATTTTACGTTAATTTTAATTGAAATTTGAATTTAAATGTTCATATCTCCGCTTCTACTGGGAATTGAGAGTCGAAATTTATGGTGGGGATAGGGTTGATACAGGACTATATTGAGGCAAAAGCGCGTTCCTGTATCTTGAGCCGTTTAGGAGATACCGAAGGTTACATTTTTAAATTTTACGTTCATTTTAATTGAAATTTGAATTTAAATGTTCATATCTCCGCTTCTACTGGGAATTGAGAGTCGAGATTTATGGTGAGAATAGGGTTGGTACAGGACTATATTGAAGCAAAAGCGCGTTCCTGTATCTTGAGCCGTTTAGGAGATACCGAAGGTTACATTTCTAAATTTTAAGTTAATTTTAATTGAAATTTGAATTTAAATGTTCATATCGCCGCTTCTACTGGGAATTGAGAGTCGAGATTTATGGTGAGAATAGGGTTGATACAGGACTATATTGAGGCAAAAGCGCGTTCCTGTATCTTGAGCCGTTTAGGAGATACCGAAGGTTACATTTTTAAATTTTACGTTAATTTCAATTGAAATTTGAATTTAAATGTTCATATCTCCGCTTCTACTGGGAATTGAGAGTCGAAATTTATGGTGGGGATAGGGTTGATACAGGACTATATTGAGGCAAAAGCGCGTTCCTGTATCTTGAGCCGTTTAGGAGATATCGAAGGTTACATTTTTTAATTTTACGTTAATTTTAATTGAAATTTGAATTTAAATGTTCATATCTCCGCTTCTACTGGGAATTGAGAGTCGAAATTTATGGTGGGGATAGTGTTGATACAGGACTATATTGAGGCAAAAGCGCGTTCCTGTATCTTGAGCGTTTAGGAGATACCGAAGGTTACATTTCTAAATTTTAAGTTAATTTTAATTGAAATTTGAATTTAAATGTTCATATCTCCGCTTCTACTGGGAATTGAGAGTCGAGATTTATGGTGAGAATAGGGTTGATACAGGACTATATTGAGGCAAAAGCGCGTTCCTGTATCTTGAGCCGTTTAGGAGATACCGAAGGTTACATTTCTAAATTTTAAGTTAATTTTAATTGAAATTTGAATTTAAATGTTCATATCTCCGCTTCTACTGGGAATTGAGAGTCGAGATTTATGGTGAGAATAGGGTTGATACAGGACTATATTGAGGCAAAAGCGCGTTCCTGTATCTTGAGCCGTTTAGGAGATACCGAAGGTTACATTTTTAAATTTTACGTTAATTTTAATTGAAATTTGAATTTAAATGTTCATATCTCCGCTTCTACTGGGAATTGAGAGTCGAAATTTATGGTGGGGATAGTGTTGATACAGGCCTATATTGAGGCAAAAGGGCGTTCCTGTATCTTGAGCCGTTTAGGAGATACCGAAGGTTACATTTTTAAATTTTACGTTAATTTTAATTGAAATTTGAATTTAAATGTTCATATCTCCGCTTCTACTGGGAATTGAGAGTCGAGATTTATGGTGAGAATAGGGTTGATACAGGACTATATTGAGGCAAAAGCGCGTTCCTGTATCTTGAGCCGTTTAGGAGATACCGAAGGTTACATTTCTAAATTTTAAGTTAATTTTAATTGAAATTTGAATTTAAATGTTCATATCTCCGCTTCTACTGGGAATTGAGAGTCGAGATTTATGGTGAGAATAGGGTTGATACAGGACTATATTGAGGCAAAAGCGCGTTCCTGTATCTTGAGCCGTTTAGGAGATACCGAAGGTTACATTTTAAATTTTAAGTTAATTTTAATTGAAATTTGAATTTAAATGTTCATATCTCCGCTTCTACTGGGAATTGAGAGTCGAGATTTATGGTGGGAATAGGGTTGATACAGGACTATATTGAGGCAAAAGCGCGTTCCTGTATCTTGAGCCGTTTAGGAGATACCGAAGGTTACATTTTTAATTTTACGTTAATTTTAATTGAAATTTGAATTTAAATGTTCATATCTCCGCTTCTACTGGGAATTGAGAGTCGAAATTTATGGTGGGGATAGTGTTGATACAGGACTATATTGAGGCAAAAGCGCGTTCCTGTATCTTGAGCCGTTTAGGAGATACCGAAGGTTACATTTTAAATTTTAAGTTAATTTTAATTGAAATTTGAATTTAAATGTTCATATCTCCGCTTCTACTGGGAATTGAGAGTCGAGATTTATGGTGAGAATAGGGTTGGATACAGGACTATATTGAGGCAAAAGCGCGTTCCTGTATCTTGAGCCGTTTAGGAGATACCGAAGGTTACATTTTTAAATTTTAAGTTAATTTTAATTGAAATTTGAATTTAAATGTTCATATCTCCGCTTCTACTGGGAATTGAGAGTCGAGATTTATGGTGAGAATAGGGTTGATACAGGACTATATTGAGGCAAAAGCGCGTTCCTGTATCTTGAGCCGTTTAGGAGATACCGAAGGTTACATTTTTAAATTTTAAGTTAATTTTAATTGAAATTTGAATTTAAATGTTCATATCTCCGCTTCTACTGGGAATTGAGAGTCGAAATTTATGGTGGAATAGGGTTGATACCAGGACTATATTGAGGCAAAAGCGCGTTCCTGTATCTTGAGCCGTTTAGGAGATACCGAAGGTTACATTTTTTAAATTTTAAGTTAATTTTAATTGAAATTTGAATTTAAATGTTCATATCTCCGCTTCTACTGGGAATTGAGAGTCGAGATTTATGGTGAGATAGGGTTGATACAGGACTATATTGAGGCAAAAGCGCGTTCCTGTATCTTGAGCCGTTTAGGAGATACCGAAGGTTACATTTTTAAATTTTAAGTTAATTTTAATTGAAATTTGAATTTAAATGTTCATATCTCCGCTTCTACTGGGAATTGAGAGTCGAGATTTATGGTGAGAATAGGGTTGATACAGGACTATATTGAGGCAAAAGCGCGTTCCTGTATCTTGAGCCGTTTAGGAGATACCGAAGGTTACATTTTTAAATTTTAAGTTAATTTTAATTGAAATTTGAATTTAAATGTTCATATCTCCGCTTCTACTGGGAATTGAGAGTCGAGATTTATGGTGAGAATAGGGTTGATACAGGACTATATTGAGGCAAAAGCGCGTTCCTGTATCTTGAGCCGTTTAGGAGATACCGAAGGTTACATTTTTAAATTTTAAGTTAATTTTAATTGAAATTTGAATTTAAATGTTCATATCTCCGCTTCTACTGGGAATTGAGAGTCGAGATTTATGGTGAGAATAGGGTTGATACAGGACTATATTGAGGCAAAAGCGCGTTCCTGTATCTTGAGCCGTTTAGGAGATACCGAAGGTTACATTTTTAAATTTTAAGTTAATTTTAATTGAAATTTGAATTTAAATGTTCATATCTCCGCTTCTACTGGGAATTGAGAGTCGAGATTTATGGTGAGAATAGGGTTGATACAGGACTATATTGAGGCAAAAGCGCGTTCCTGTATCTTGAGCCGTTTAGGAGATACCGAAGGTTACATTTTTAAATTTTAAGTTAATTTTAATTGAAATTTGAATTTAAATGTTCATATCTCCGCTTCTACTGGGAATTGAGAGTCGAGATTTATGGTGAGAATAGGGTTGATACAGGACTATATTGAGGCAAAAGCGCGTTCCTGTATCTTGAGCCGTTTAGGAGATACCGAAGGTTACATTTTTAAATTTTAAGTTAATTTTAATTGAAATTTGAATTTAAATGTTCATATCTCCGCTTCTACTGGGAATTGAGAGTCGAGATTTATGGTGAGAATAGGGTTGATACAGGACTATATTGAGGCAAAAGCGCGTTCCTGTATCTTGAGCCGTTTAGGAGATACCGAAGGTTACATTTTTAAATTTTAAGTTAATTTTAATTGAAATTTGAATTTAAATGTTCATATCTCCGCTTCTACTGGGAATTGAGAGTCGAATTTATGGTGAGAATAGGGTTGATACAGGACTATATTGAGGCAAAAGCGCGTTCCTGTATCTTGAGCCGTTTAGGAGATACCGAAGGTTACATTTTTAAATTTTAAGTTAATTTTAATTGAAATTTGAATTTAAATGTTCATATCTCCGCTTCTACTGGGAATTGAGAGTCGAGATTTATGGTGAGAATAGGGTTGATACAGGACTATATTGAGGCAAAAGCGCGTTCCTGTATCTTGAGCCGTTTAGGAGATACCGAAGGTTACATTTTTAAATTTTAAGTTAATTTTAATTGAAATTTGAATTTAAATGTTCATATCTCCGCTTCTACTGGGAATTGAGAGATTTATGGTGAGAATAGGGTTGATACAGGACTATATTGAGGCAAAAGCGCGTTCCTGTATCTTGAGCCGTTTAGGAGATACCGAAGGTTACATTTTTAAATTTTAAGTTAATTTTAATTGAAATTTGAATTTAAATGTTCATATCTCCGCTTCTACTGGGAATTGAGAGTCGAGATTTATGGTGAGAATAGGGTTGATACAGGACTATATTGAGGCAAAAGCGCGTTCCTGTATCTTGAGCCGTTTAGGAGATACGAAGGTTACATTTTTAAATTTTAAGTTAATTTTAATTGAAATTTGAATTTAAATGTTCATATCTCCGCTTCTACTGGGAATTGAGAGTCGAGATTTATGGTGAGAATAGGGTTGATACAGGACTATATTGAGGCAAAAGCGCGTTCCTGTATCTTGAGCCGTTTAGGAGATACCGAAGGTTACATTTTTAAATTTTAAGTTAATTTTAATTGAAATTTGAATTTAAATGTTCATATCTCCGCTTCTACTGGGGAATTGAGAGTCGAGATTTATGGTGAGAATAGGGTTGATACAGGACTATATTGAGCAAAAGCGCGTTCCTGTATCTTGAGCCGTTTAGGAGATACCGAAGGTTACTTTTTAAATTTTAAGTTAATTTTAATTGAAATTTGAATTTAAATGTTCATATCTCCGCTTCTACTGGGAATTGAGAGTCGAGATTTATGGTGAGAATAGGGTTGATACAGGACTATATTGAGGCAAAAGCGCGTTCCTGTATCTTGAGCCGTTTAGGAGATACCGAAGGTTACATTTTTAAATTTTAAGTTAATTTTATTGAAATTTGAATTTAAATGTTCATATCTCCGCTTCTACTGGGAATTGAGAGTCGAGATTTATGGTGAGAATAGGGTTTGATACAGGACTATATTGAGGCAAAAGCGCGTTCCTGTATCTTGAGCCGTTTAGGAGATACCGAAGGTTACATTTTTAATTTTAAGTTAATTTTAATTGAAATTTGAATTTAAATGTTCATATCTCCGCTTCTACTGGGAATTGAGAGTCGAGATTTTATGGTGAGAATAGGGTTGATACAGGACTATATTGAGGCAAAAGCGCGTTCCTGTATCTTGAGCCGTTTAGGAGATACCGAAGGTTACATTTTTAAATTTTAAGTTAATTTTAATTGAAATTTGAATTTTAAATGTTCATATCTCCGCTTCTACTGGGAATTGAGAGTCGAGATTTATGGTGAGAATAGGGTTGATACAGGACTATATTGAGGCAAAAGCGCGTTCCTGTATCTTGAGCCGTTTAGGAGATACCGAAGGTTACATTTTTAAATTTTAAGTTAATTTTAATTGAAATTTGAATTTAAATGTTCATATCTCCGCTTCTACTGGGAATTGAGAGTCGAGATTTATGGTGAGAATAGGGTTGATACAGGACTATAATTGAGGCAAAAGCGCGTTCCTGTATCTTGAGCCGTTTAGGAGATACCGAAGGTTACATTTTTTAAATTTTAAGTTAATTTTAATTGAAATTTGAATTTAAATGTTCATATCTCCGCTTCTACTGGGAATTGAGAGTCGAGATTTATGGTGAGAATAGGGTTGATACAGGACTATATTGAGGCAAAAGCGCGTTCCTGTATCTTGAGCCGTTTAGGAGATACCGAAGGTTACATTTTTAATTTTAAGTTAATTTTAATTGAAATTGAATTTAAATGTTCATATCTCCGCTTCTACTGGGAATTGAGAGTCGAGATTTATGGTGAGAATAGGGTTGATACAGGACTATATTGAGGCAAAAGCGCGTTCCTGTATCTTGAGCCGTTTAGGAGATACCGAAGGTTACATTTTTAAATTTTAAGTTAATTTTAATTGAAATTTGAATTTAAATGTTCATATCTCCGCTTCTACTGGAATTGAGAGTCGAGATTTATGGTGAGAATAGGGTTGATACAGGACTATATTGAGGCAAAAGCGCGTTCCTGTATCTTGAGCCGTTTAGGAGATACCGAAGGTTACATTTTTAAATTTTAAGTTAATTTTAATTGAAATTTGAATTTAAATGTTCATATCTCCGCTTCTACTGGGAATTGAGAGTCGAGATTTATGGTGAGAATAGGGTTGATACAGGACTATATTGAGGCAAAAGCGCGTTCCTGTATCTTGAGCCGTTTAGGAGATACCGAAGGTTACATTTTTAAATTTTAAGTTAATTTTAATTGAAATTTGAATTTAAATGTTCATATCTCCGCTTCTACTGGGAATTGAGAGTCGAGATTTATGGTGAGAATAGGGTTGATACAGGACTATATTGAGGCAAAAGCGCGTTCCTGTATCTTGAGCCGTTTAGGAGATACCGAAGGTTACATTTTTAAATTTTAAGTTAATTTTAATTGAAATTTGAATTTAAATGTTCATATCTCCGCTTCTACTGGGAATTGAGAGTCGAGATTTATGGTGAGAATAGGGTTGATACAGGACTATATTGAGGCAAAAGCGCGTTCCTGTATCTTGAGCCGTTTAGGAGATACCGAAGGTTACATTTTTAAATTTTAAGTTAATTTTAATTGAAATTTGAATTTAAATGTTCATATCTCCGCTTCTACTGGGAATTGAGAGTCGAGATTTATGGTGAGAATAGGGTTGATACAGGACTATATTGAGGCAAAAGCGCGTTCCTGTATCTTGAGCCGTTTAGGAGATACCGAAGGTTACATTTTTAAATTTTAAGTTAATTTTAATTGAAATTTGAATTTAAATGTTCATATCTCCGCTTCTACTGGGAATTGAGAGTCGATTTATGGTGAGAATAGGGTTGATACAGGACTATATTGAGGCAAAAGCGCGTTCCTGTATCTTGAGCCGTTTAGGAGATACCGAAGGTTACATTTTTAAATTTTAAGTTAATTTTAATTGAAATTTGAATTTAAATGTTCATATCTCCGCTTCTACTGGGAATTGAGAGTCGAGATTTATGGTGAGAATAGGGTTGATACAGGACTATATTGAGGCAAAAGCGCGTTCCTGTATCTTGACCGTTTAGGAGATACCGAAGGTTACATTTTTAAATTTTAAGTTAATTTTAATTGAAATTTGAATTTAAATGTTCATATCTCCGCTTCTACTGGGAATTGAGAGTCGAGATTTATGGTGAGAATAGGGTTGATACAGGACTATATTGAGGCAAAAGCGCGTTCCTGTATCTTGAGCCGTTTAGGAGATACCGAAGGTTACATTTTTAAATTTTAAGTTAATTTTTAATTGAAATTTGAATTTAAATGTTCATATCTCCGCTTCTACTGGGAATTGAGAGTCGAGATTTATGGTGAGAATAGGGTTGATACAGGACTATATTGAGGCAAAAGCGCGTTCCTGTATCTTGAGCCGTTTAGGAGATACCGAAGGTTACATTTTTAAATTTTAAGTTAATTTTAATTGAAATTTTGAATTTAAATGTTCATATCTCCGCTTCTACTGCGGAATTGAGAGTCGAGATTTATGGTGAGAATAGGGTTGATACAGGACTATATTGAGGCAAAAGCGCGTTCCTGTATCTTGAGCCGTTTAGGAGATACCGAAGGTTACATTTTTAATTTTAAGTTAATTTTAATTGAAATTTGAATTTTAAATGTTCATATCTCCGCTTCCTACTGGGAATTGAGAGTCGAGATTTATGGTGAAATAGGGTTGATACAGGACTATATTGAGGCAAAAGCGCGTTCCTGTATCTTGAGCCGTTTAGGAGATACCGAAGGTTACATTTTTAAATTTTAAGTTAATTTTAATTGAAATTTGAATTTAAATGTTCATATCTCCGCTTCTACTGGGAATTGAGAGTCGAGATTTATGGTGAGAATAGGGTTGATACAGGACTATATTGAGGCAAAAGCGCGTTCCTGTATCTTGAGCCGTTTAGGAGATACCGAAGGTTACATTTTTAAATTTAAGTTAATTTTAATTGAAATTTGAATTTAAATGTTCATATCTCCGCTTCTACTGGGAATTGAGAGTCGAGATTTATGGTGAGAATAGGGTTGATACAGGACTATATTGAGGCAAAAGCGCGTTCCCTGTATCTTGAGCCGTTTAGGAGATACCGAAGGTTACATTTTTAAATTTTAAGTTAATTTTAATTGAAATTTGAATTTAAATGTTCATATCTCCGCTTCTACTGGGAATTGAGAGTCGAGATTTATGGTGAGAATAGGGTTGATACAGGACTATATTGAGGCAAAAGCGCGTTCCTGTATCTTGAGCCGTTTAGGAGATACCGAAGGTTACATTTTTAAATTTTAAGTTAATTTTAATTGAAATTTGAATTAAATGTTCATATCTCCGCTTCTACTGGGAATTGAGAGTCGAGATTTATGGTGAGAATAGGGTTGATACAGGACTATATTGAGGCAAAAGCGCGTTCCTGTATCTTGAGCCGTTTAGGAGATACCGAAGGTTACATTTTTAAATTTTAAGTTAATTTTAATTGAAATTTGAATTTAAATGTTCATATCTCCGCTTCTACTGGGAATTGAGAGTCGAGATTTATGGTGAGAATAGGGTTGATACAGGACTATATTGAGGCAAAAGCGCGTTCCTGTATCTTGAGCCGTTTAGGAGATACCGAAGGTTACATTTTTAAATTTTAAGTTAATTTTAATTGAAATTTGAATTTAAATGTTCATATCTCCGCTTCTACTGGGAATTGAGAGTCGAGATTTATGGTGAGAATAGGGTTGATACAGGACTATATTGAGGCAAAAGCGCGTTCCTGTATCTTGAGCCGTTTAGGAGATACCGAAGGTTACATTTTTAAATTTTAAGTTAATTTTAATTGAAATTTGAATTTAAATGTTCATATCTCCGCTTCTACTGGGAATTGAGAGTCGAGATTTATGGTGAGAATAGGGTTGATACAGGACTATATTGAGGCAAAAGCGCGTTCCTGTATCTTGAGCCGTTTAGGAGATACCGAAGGTTACATTTTTAAATTTTAAGTTAATTTTAATTGAAATTTGAATTTAAATGTTCATATCTCCGCTTCTACTGGGAATTGAGAGTCGAGATTTATGGTGAGAATAGGGTTGATACAGGACTATATTGAGGCAAAAGCGCGTTCCTGTATCTTGAGCCGTTTAGGAGATACCGAAGGTTACATTTTTAAATTTTAAGTTAATTTTAATTGAAATTTGAATTTAAATGTTCATATCTCCGCTTCTACTGGGAATTGAGAGTCGAGATTTATGGTGAGAATAGGGTTGATACAGGACTATATTGAGGCAAAAGCGCGTTCCTGTATCTTGAGCCGTTTAGGAGATACGAAGGTTACATTTTTAAATTTTAAGTTAATTTTAATTGAAATTTGAATTTAAATGTTCATATCTCCGCTTCTACTGGGAATTGAGAGTCGAGATTTATGGTGAGAATAGGGTTGATACAGGACTATATTGAGGCAAAAGCGCGTTCCTGTATCTTGAGCCGTTTAGGAGATACCGAAGGTTACATTTTTAAATTTTAAGTTAATTTTAATTGAAATTTGAATTTAAATGTTCATATCTCCGCTTCTACTGGGAATTGAGAGTCGAGATTTATGGTGAGAATAGGGTTGATACAGGACTATATTGAGGCAAAAGCGCGTTCCTGTATCTTGAGCCGTTTAGGAGATACCGAAGGTTACATTTTTAAATTTTAAGTTAATTTTAATTGAAATTTGAATTTAAATGTTCATATCTCCGCTTCTACTGGGAATTGAGAGTCGAGATTTATGGTGAGAATAGGGTTGATACAGGACTATATTGAGGCAAAAGCGCGTTCCTGTATCTTGAGCCGTTTAGGAGATACCGAAGGTTACATTTTTTAAATTTTAAGTTAATTTTAATTGAAATTTGAATTTAAATGTTCATATCTCCGCTTCTACTGGGAATTGAGAGTCGAGATTTATGGTGAGAATAGGGTTGATACAGGACTATATTGAGGCAAAAGCGCGTTCCTGTATCTTGAGCCGTTTAGGAGATACCGAAGGTTACATTTTTAAATTTTAAGTTAATTTTAATTGAAATTTGAATTTAAATGTTCATATCTCCGCTTCTACTGGGAATTGAGAGTCGAGATTTATGGTGAGAATAGGGTTGATACAGGACTATATTGAGGCAAAAGCGCGTTCCTGTATCTTGAGCCGTTTAGGAGATACCGAAGGTTACATTTTTAAATTTTAAGTTAATTTTAATTGAAATTTGAATTTAAATGTTCATATCTCCGCTTCTACTGGGAATTGAGAGTCGAGATTTATGGTGAGAATAGGGTTGATACAGGACTATATTGAGGCAAAAGCGCGTTCCTGTATCTTGAGCCGTTTAGGAGATACCGAAGGTTACATTTTTAAATTTTAAGTTAATTTTAATTGAAATTTGAATTTAAATGTTCATATCTCCGCTTCTACTGGGAATTGAGAGTCGAGATTTATGGTGAGAATAGGGTTGATACAGGACTATATTGAGGCAAAAGCGCGTTCCTGTATCTTGAGCCGTTTAGGAGATACCGAAGGTTACATTTTTAAATTTTAAGTTAATTTTAATTGAAATTTGAATTTAAATGTTCATATCTCCGCTTCTACTGGGAATTGAGAGTCGAGATTTATGGTGAGAATAGGGTTGATACAGGACTATATTGAGGCAAAAGCGCGTTCCTGTATCTTGAGCCGTTTAGGAGATACCGAAGGTTACATTTTTAAATTTTAAGTTAATTTTAATTGAAATTTGAATTTAAATGTTCATATCTCCGCTTCTACTGGGAATTGAGAGTCGAGATTTATGGTGAGAATAGGGTTGATACAGGACTATATTGAGGCAAAAGCGCGTTCCTGTATCTTGAGCCGTTTAGGAGATACCGAAGGTTACATTTTTAATTTTAAGTTAATTTTAATTGAAATTTGAATTTAAATGTTCATATCTCCGCTTCTACTGGGAATTGAGAGTCGAGATTTATGGTGAGAATAGGGTTGATACAGGACTATATTGAGGCAAAAGCGCGTTCCTGTATCTTGAGCCGTTTAGGAGATACCGAAGGTTACATTTTAATTTTAAGTTAATTTTAATTGAAATTTGAATTTAAATGTTCATATCTCCGCTTCTACTGGGAATTGAGAGTCGAGATTTATGGTGAGAATAGGGTTGATACAGGACTATATTGAGGCAAAAGCGCGTTCCTGTATCTTGAGCCGTTTAGGAGATACCGAAGGTTACATTTTTAAATTTTAAGTTAATTTTAATTGAAATTTGAATTTAAATGTTCATATCTCCGCTTCTACTGGGAATTGAGAGTCGAGATTTATGGTGAGAATAGGGTTGATACAGGACTATATTGAGGCAAAAGCGCGTTCCTGTATCTTGAGCCGTTTAGGAGATACGAAGGTTACATTTTTAAATTTTAAGTTAATTTTAATTGAAATTTGAATTTAAATGTTCATATCTCCGCTTCTACTGGGAATTGAGAGTCGAGATTTATGGTGAGAATAGGGTTGATACAGGACTATATTGAGGCAAAAGCGCGTTCCTGTATCTTGAGCCGTTTAGGAGATACCGAAGGTTACATTTTTAAATTTTAAGTTAATTTTAATTGAAATTTGAATTTAAATGTTCATATCTCCGCTTCTACTGGAATTGAGAGTCGAGATTTATGGTGAGAATAGGGTTGATACAGGACTATATTGAGGCAAAAGCGCGTTCCTGTATCTTGAGCCGTTTAGGAGATACCGAAGGTTACATTTTTAAATTTTAAGTTAATTTTAATTGAAATTTGAATTTAAATGTTCATATCTCCGCTTCTACTGGGAATTGAGAGTCGAGATTTATGGTGAGAATAGGGTTGATACAGGACTATATTGAGGCAAAAGCGCGTTCCTGTATCTTGAGCCGTTTAGGAGATACCGAAGGTTACATTTTTAAATTTTAAGTTAATTTTAATTGAAATTTGAATTTAAATGTTCATATCTCCGCTTCTACTGGGAATTGAGAGTCGAGATTTATGGTGAGAATAGGGTTGATACAGGACTATATTGAGGCAAAAGCGCGTTCCTGTATCTTGAGCCGTTTAGGAGATACCGAAGGTTACATTTTTAAATTTTAAGTTAATTTTAATTGAAATTTGAATTTAAATGTTCATATCTCCGCTTCTACTGGGAATTGAGAGTCGAGATTTATGGTGAGAATAGGGTTGATACAGGACTATATTGAGGCAAAGCGCGTTCCTGTATCTTGAGCCGTTTAGGAGATACCGAAGGTTACATTTTTAAATTTTAAGTTAATTTTAATTGAAATTTGAATTTAAATGTTCATATCTCCGCTTCTACTGGGAATTGAGAGTCGAGATTTATGGTGAGAATAGGGTTGATACAGGACTATATTGAGGCAAAAGCGCGTTCCTGTATCTTGAGCCGTTTAGGAGATACCGAAGGTTACATTTTTAAATTTTAAGTTAATTTTAATTGAAATTTGAATTTAAATGTTCATATCTCCGCTTCTACTGGGAATTGAGAGTCGAGATTTATGGTGAGAATAGGGTTGATACAGGACTATATTGAGGCAAAAGCGCGTTCCTGTATCTTGAGCCGTTTAGGAGATACCGAAGGTTACATTTTTTAAATTTTAAGTTAATTTTAATTGAAATTTGAATTTAAATGTTCATATCTCCGCTTCTACTGGGAATTGAGAGTCGAGATTTATGGTGAGAATAGGGTTGATACAGGACTATATTGAGGCAAAAGCGCGTTCCTGTATCTTGAGCCGTTTAGGAGATACCGAAGGTTACATTTTTAAATTTTAAGTTAATTTTAATTGAAATTTGAATTTAAATGTTCATATCTCCGCTTCTACTGGGAATTGAGAGTCGAGATTTATGGTGAGAATAGGGTTGATACAGGACTATATTGAGGCAAAAGCGCGTTCCTGTATCTTGAGCCGTTTAGGAGATACCGAAGGTTACATTTTTTAATTTTAAGTTAATTTTAATTGAAATTTGAATTTAAATGTTCATATCTCCGCTTCTACTGGGAATTGAGAGTCGAGATTTATGGTGAGAATAGGGTTGATACAGGACTATATTGAGGCAAAAGCGCGTTCCTGTATCTTGAGCCGTTTAGGAGATACCGAAGGTTACATTTTTAAATTTTAAGTTAATTTTAATTGAAATTTGAATTTAAATGTTCATATCTCCGCTTCTACTGGGAATTGAGAGTCGAGATTTATGGTGAGAATAGGGTTGATACAGGACTATATTGAGGCAAAAGCGCGTTCCTGTATCTTGAGCCGTTTAGGAGATACCGAAGGTTACATTTTTAAATTTTAAGTTAATTTTAATTGAAATTTGAATTTAAATGTTCATATCTCCGCTTCTACTGGGAATTGAGAGTCGAGATTTATGGTGAGAATAGGGTTGATACAGGACTATATTGAGGCAAAAGCGCGTTCCTGTATCTTGAGCCGTTTAGGAGATACCGAAGGTTACATTTTTAAATTTTAAGTTAATTTTAATTGAAATTTGAATTTAAATGTTCATATCTCCGCTTCTACTGGGAATTGAGAGTCGAGATTTATGGTGAGAATAGGGTTGATACAGGACTATATTGAGGCAAAAGCGCGTTCCTGTATCTTGAGCCGTTTAGGAGATACCGAAGGTTACATTTTTAAATTTTAAGTTAATTTTAATTGAAATTTGAATTTAAATGTTCATATCTCCGCTTCTACTGGGAATTGAGAGTCGAGATTTATGGTGAGAATAGGGTTGATACAGGACTATATTGAGGCAAAGCGCGTTCCTGTATCTTGAGCCGTTTAGGAGATACCGAAGGTTACATTTTTAAATTTTAAGTTAATTTTAATTGAAATTTGAATTTAAATGTTCATATCTCCGCTTCTACTGGGAATTGAGAGTCGAGATTTATGGTGAGAATAGGGTTGATACAGGACTATATTGAGGCAAAAGCGCGTTCCTGTATCTTGAGCCGTTTAGGAGATACCGAAGGTTACATTTTTAAATTTTAAGTTAATTTTAATTGAAATTTGAATTTAAATGTTCATATCTCCGCTTCTACTGGGAATTGAGAGTCGAGATTTATGGTGAGAATAGGGTTGATACAGGACTATATTGAGGCAAAAGCGCGTTCCTGTATCTTGAGCCGTTTAGGAGATACCGAAGGTTACATTTTTAAATTTTAAGTTAATTTTAATTGAAATTTGAATTTAAATGTTCATATCTCCGCTTCTACTGGGAATTGAGAGTCGAGATTTATGGTGAGAATAGGGTTGATACAGGACTAATTGAGGCAAAAGCGCGTTCCTGTATCTTGAGCCGTTTAGGAGATACCGAAGGTTACATTTTTAAATTTTAAGTTAATTTTAATTGAAATTTGAATTTAAATGTTCATATCTCCGCTTCTACTGGGAATTGAGAGTCGAGATTTATGGTGAGAATAGGGTTGATACAGGACTATATTGAGGCAAAAGCGCGTTCCTGTATCTTGAGCCGTTTAGGAGATACCGAAGGTTACATTTTTAAATTTTAAGTTAATTTTAATTGAAATTTGAATTTAAATGTTCATATCTCCGCTTCTACTGGGAATTGAGAGTCGAGATTTATGGTGAGAATAGGGTTGATACAGGACTATATTGAGGCAAAAGCGCGTTCCTGTATCTTGAGCCGTTTAGGAGATACCGAAGGTTACATTTTTAAATTTTAAGTTAATTTTAATTGAAATTTGAATTTAAATGTTCATATCTCCGCTTCTACTGGGAATTGAGAGTCGAGATTTATGGTGAGAATAGGGTTGATACAGGACTATATTGAGGCAAAAGCGCGTTCCTGTATCTTGAGCCGTTTAGGAGATACCGAAGGTTACATTTTTAAATTTTAAGTTAATTTTAATTGAAATTTGAATTTAAATGTTCATATCTCCGCTTCTACTGGGAATTGAGAGTCGAGATTTATGGTGAGAATAGGGTTGATACAGGACTATATTGAGGCAAAAGCGCGTTCCTGTATCTTGAGCCGTTTAGGAGATACCGAAGGTTACATTTTTAAATTTTAAGTTAATTTTAATTGAAATTTGAATTTAAATGTTCATATCTCCGCTTCTACTGGGAATTGAGAGTCGAGATTTATGGTGAGAATAGGGTTGATACAGGACTATATTGAGGCAAAAGCGCGTTCCTGTATCTTGAGCCGTTTAGGAGATACCGAAGGTTACATTTTTAAATTTTAAGTTAATTTTAATTGAAATTTGAATTTAAATGTTCATATCTCCGCTTCTACTGGGAATTGAGAGTCGAGATTTATGGTGAGAATAGGGTTGATACAGGACTATATTGAGGCAAAAGCGCGTTCCTGTATCTTGAGCCGTTTAGGAGATACCGAAGGTTACATTTTTAAATTTTAAGTTAATTTTAATTGAAATTTGAATTTAAATGTTCATATCTCCGCTTCTACTGGGAATTGAGAGTCGAGATTTATGGTGAGAATAGGGTTGATACAGGACTATATTGAGGCAAAAGCGCGTTCCTGTATCTTGAGCCGTTTAGGAGATACCGAAGGTTACATTTTTAAATTTTAAGTTAATTTTAATTGAAATTTGAATTTAAATGTTCATATCTCCGCTTCTACTGGGAATTGAGAGTCGAGATTTATGGTGAGAATAGGGTTGATACAGGACTATATTGAGGCAAAAGCGCGTTCCTGTATCTTGAGCCGTTTAGGAGATACCGAAGGTTACATTTTTAAATTTTAAGTTAATTTTAATTGAAATTTGAATTTAAATGTTCATATCTCCGCTTCTACTGGGAATTGAGAGTCGAGATTTATGGTGAGAATAGGGTTGATACAGGACTATATTGAGGCAAAAGCGCGTTCCTGTATCTTGAGCCGTTTAGGAGATACCGAAGGTTACATTTTTAAATTTTAAGTTAATTTTAATTGAAATTTGAATTTAAATGTTCATATCTCCGCTTCTACTGGGAATTGAGAGTCGAGATTTATGGTGAGAATAGGGTTGATACAGGACTATATTGAGGCAAAAGCGCGTTCCTGTATCTTGAGCCGTTTAGGAGATACCGAAGGTTACATTTTTAAATTTTAAGTTAATTTTAATTGAAATTTGAATTTAAATGTTCATATCTCCGCTTCTACTGGGAATTGAGAGTCGAGATTTATGGTGAGAATAGGGTTGATACAGGACTATATTGAGGCAAAAGCGCGTTCCTGTATCTTGAGCCGTTTAGGAGATACCGAAGGTTACATTTTTAAATTTTAAGTTAATTTTAATTGAAATTTGAATTTAAATGTTCATATCTCCGCTTCTACTGGGAATTGAGAGTCGAGATTTATGGTGAGAATAGGGTTGATACAGGACTATATTGAGGCAAAAGCGCGTTCCTGTATCTTGAGCCGTTTAGGAGATACCGAAGGTTACATTTTTAAATTTTAAGTTAATTTTAATTGAAATTTGAATTTAAATGTTCATATCTCCGCTTCTACTGGGAATTGAGAGTCGAGATTTATGGTGAGAATAGGGTTGATACAGGACTATATTGAGGCAAAAGCGCGTTCCTGTATCTTGAGCCGTTTAGGAGATACCGAAGGTTACATTTTTAAATTTTAAGTTAATTTTAATTGAAATTTGAATTTAAATGTTCATATCTCCGCTTCTACTGGGAATTGAGAGTCGAGATTTATGGTGAGAATAGGGTTGATACAGGACTATATTGAGGCAAAAGCGCGTTCCTGTATCTTGAGCCGTTTAGGAGATACCGAAGGTTACATTTTTAAATTTTAAGTTAATTTTAATTGAAATTTGAATTTAAATGTTCATATCTCCGCTTCTACTGGGAATTGAGAGTCGAGATTTATGGTGAGAATAGGGTTGATACAGGACTATATTGAGGCAAAAGCGCGTTCCTGTATCTTGAGCCGTTTAGGAGATACCGAAGGTTACATTTTTAAATTTTAAGTTAATTTTAATTGAAATTTGAATTTAAATGTTCATATCTCCGCTTCTACTGGGAATTGAGAGTCGAGATTTATGGTGAGAATAGGGTTGATACAGGACTATATTGAGGCAAAAGCGCGTTCCTGTATCTTGAGCCGTTTAGGAGATACCGAAGGTTACATTTTTTAATTTTAAGTTAATTTTAATTGAAATTTGAATTTAAATGTTCATATCTCCGCTTCTACTGGGAATTGAGAGTCGAGATTTATGGTGAGAATAGGGTTGATACAGGACTATATTGAGGCAAAAGCGCGTTCCTGTATCTTGAGCCGTTTAGGAGATACCGAAGGTTACATTTTTAAATTTTAAGTTAATTTTAATTGAAATTTGAATTTAAATGTTCATATCTCCGCTTCTACTGGGAATTGAGAGTCGAGATTTATGGTGAGAATAGGGTTGATACAGGACTATATTGAGGCCAAAGCGCGTTCCTGTATCTTGAGCCGTTTAGGAGATACCGAAGGTTACATTTTTAAATTTTAAGTTAATTTTAATTGAAATTTGAATTTAAATGTTCATATCTCCGCTTCTACTGGGAATTGAGAGTCGAGATTTATGGTGAGAATAGGGTTGATACAGGACTATATTGAGGCAAAAGCGCGTTCCTGTATCTTGAGCCGTTTAGGAGATACCGAAGGTTACATTTTTTAAATTTTAAGTTAATTTTAATTGAAATTTGAATTTAAATGTTCATATCTCCGCTTCTACTGGGAATTGAGAGTCGAGATTTATGGTGAGAATAGGGTTGATACAGGACTATATTGAGGCAAAAGCGCGTTCCTGTATCTTGAGCCGTTTAGGAGATACCGAAGGTTACATTTTTAAATTTTAAGTTAATTTTAATTGAAATTTGAATTTAAATGTTCATATCTCCGCTTCTACTGGGAATTGAGAGTCGAGATTTATGGTGAGAATAGGGTTGATACAGGACTATATTGAGGCAAAAGCGCGTTCCTGTATCTTGAGCCGTTTAGGAGATACCGAAGGTTACATTTTTAAATTTTAAGTTAATTTTAATTGAAATTTGAATTTAAATGTTCATATCTCCGCTTCTACTGGGAATTGAGAGTCGAGATTTATGGTGAGAATAGGGTTGATACAGGACTATATTGAGGCAAAAGCGCGTTCCTGTATCTTGAGCCGTTTAGGAGATACCGAAGGTTACATTTTTAAATTTTAAGTTAATTTTAATTGAAATTTGAATTTAAATGTTCATATCTCCGCTTCTACTGGGAATTGAGAGTCGAGATTTATGGTGAGAATAGGGTTGATACAGGACTATATTGAGGCAAAAGCGCGTTCCTGTATCTTGAGCCGTTTAGGAGATACCGAAGGTTACATTTTTAAATTTTAAGTTAATTTTAATTGAAATTTGAATTTAAATGTTCATATCTCCGCTTCTACTGGGAATTGAGAGTCGAGATTTATGGTGAGAATAGGGTTGATACAGGACTATATTGAGGCAAAAGCGCGTTCCTGTATCTTGAGCCGTTTAGGAGATACCGAAGGTTACATTTTTAAATTTTAAGTTAATTTTAATTGAAATTTGAATTTAAATGTTCATATCTCCGCTTCTACTGGGAATTGAGAGTCGAGATTTATGGTGAGAATAGGGTTGATACAGGACTATATTGAGGCAAAAGCGCGTTCCTGTATCTTGAGCCGTTTAGGAGATACCGAAGGTTACATTTTTAAATTTTAAGTTAATTTTAATTGAAATTTGAATTTAAATGTTCATATCTCCGCTTCTACTGGGAATTGAGAGTCGAGATTTATGGTGAGAATAGGGTTGATACAGGACTATATTGAGGCAAAAGCGCGTTCCTGTATCTTGAGCCGTTTAGGAGATACCGAAGGTTACATTTTTAAATTTTAAGTTAATTTTAATTGAAATTTGAATTTAAATGTTCATATCTCCGCTTCTACTGGGAATTGAGAGTCGAGATTTATGGTGAGAATAGGGTTGATACAGGACTATATTGAGGCAAAAGCGCGTTCCTGTATCTTGAGCCGTTTAGGAGATACCGAAGGTTACATTTTTAAATTTTAAGTTAATTTTAATTGAAATTTGAATTTAAATGTTCATATCTCCGCTTCTACTGGGAATTGAGAGTCGAGATTTATGGTGAGAATAGGGTTGATACAGGACTATATTGAGGCAAAAGCGCGTTCCTGTATCTTGAGCCGTTTAGGAGATACCGAAGGTTACATTTTTAAATTTTAAGTTAATTTTAATTGAAATTTGAATTTAAATGTTCATATCTCCGCTTCTACTGGGAATTGAGAGTCGAGATTTATGGTGAGAATAGGGTTGATACAGGACTATATTGAGGCAAAAGCGCGTTCCTGTATCTTGAGCCGTTTAGGAGATACCGAAGGTTACATTTTTAAATTTTAAGTTAATTTTAATTGAAATTTGAATTTAAATGTTCATATCTCCGCTTCTACTGGGAATTGAGAGTCGAGATTTATGGTGAGAATAGGGTTGATACAGGACTATATTGAGGCAAAAGCGCGTTCCTGTATCTTGAGCCGTTTAGGAGATACCGAAGGTTACATTTTTAAATTTTAAGTTAATTTTAATTGAAATTTGAATTTAAATGTTCATATCTCCGCTTCTACTGGGAATTGAGAGTCGAGATTTATGGTGAGAATAGGGTTGATACAGGACTATATTGAGGCAAAAGCGCGTTCCTGTATCTTGAGCCGTTTAGGAGATACCGAAGGTTACATTTTTAAATTTTAAGTTAATTTTAATTGAAATTTGAATTTAAATGTTCATATCTCCGCTTCTACTGGGAATTGAGAGTCGAGATTTATGGTGAGAATAGGGTTGATACAGGACTATATTGAGGCAAAAGCGCGTTCCTGTATCTTGAGCCGTTTAGGAGATACCGAAGGTTACATTTTTAAATTTTAAGTTAATTTTAATTGAAATTTGAATTTAAATGTTCATATCTCCGCTTCTACTGGGAATTGAGAGTCGAGATTTATGGTGAGAATAGGGTTGATACAGGACTATATTGAGGCAAAAGCGCGTTCCTGTATCTTGAGCCGTTTAGGAGATACCGAAGGTTACATTTTTAAATTTTAAGTTAATTTTAATTGAAATTTGAATTTAAATGTTCATATCTCCGCTTCTACTGGGAATTGAGAGTCGAGATTTATGGTGAGAATAGGGTTGATACAGGACTATATTGAGGCAAAAGCGCGTTCCTGTATCTTGAGCCGTTTAGGAGATACCGAAGGTTACATTTTTAAATTTTAAGTTAATTTTAATTGAAATTTGAATTTAAATGTTCATATCTCCGCTTCTACTGGGAATTGAGAGTCGAGATTTATGGTGAGAATAGGGTTGATACAGGACTATATTGAGGCAAAAGCGCGTTCCTGTATCTTGAGCCGTTTAGGAGATACCGAAGGTTACATTTTTAAATTTTAAGTTAATTTTAATTGAAATTTGAATTTAAATGTTCATATCTCCGCTTCTACTGGGAATTGAGAGTCGAGATTTATGGTGAGAATAGGGTTGATACAGGACTATATTGAGGCAAAAGCGCGTTCCTGTATCTTGAGCCGTTTAGGAGATACCGAAGGTTACATTTTTAAATTTTAAGTTAATTTTAATTGAAATTTGAATTTAAATGTTCATATCTCCGCTTCTACTGGGAATTGAGAGTCGAGATTTATGGTGAGAATAGGGTTGATACAGGACTATATTGAGGCAAAAGCGCGTTCCTGTATCTTGAGCCGTTTAGGAGATACCGAAGGTTACATTTTTAAATTTTAAGTTAATTTTAATTGAAATTTGAATTTAAATGTTCATATCTCCGCTTCTACTGGGAATTGAGAGTCGAGATTTATGGTGAGAATAGGGTTGATACAGGACTATATTGAGGCAAAAGCGCGTTCCTGTATCTTGAGCCGTTTAGGAGATACCGAAGGTTACATTTTTAAATTTTAAGTTAATTTTAATTGAAATTTGAATTTAAATGTTCATATCTCCGCTTCTACTGGGAATTGAGAGTCGAGATTTATGGTGAGAATAGGGTTGATACAGGACTATATTGAGGCAAAAGCGCGTTCCTGTATCTTGAGCCGTTTAGGAGATACCGAAGGTTACATTTTTAAATTTTAAGTTAATTTTAATTGAAATTTGAATTTAAATGTTCATATCTCCGCTTCTACTGGGAATTGAGAGTCGAGATTTATGGTGAGAATAGGGTTGATACAGGACTATATTGAGGCAAAAGCGCGTTCCTGTATCTTGAGCCGTTTAGGAGATACCGAAGGTTACATTTTTAAATTTTAAGTTAATTTTAATTGAAATTTGAATTTAAATGTTCATATCTCCGCTTCTACTGGGAATTGAGAGTCGAGATTTATGGTGAGAATAGGGTTGATACAGGACTATATTGAGGCAAAAGCGCGTTCCTGTATCTTGAGCCGTTTAGGAGATACCGAAGGTTACATTTTTAAATTTTAAGTTAATTTTAATTGAAATTTGAATTTAAATGTTCATATCTCCGCTTCTACTGGGAATTGAGAGTCGAGATTTATGGTGAGAATAGGGTTGATACAGGACTATATTGAGGCAAAAGCGCGTTCCTGTATCTTGAGCCGTTTAGGAGATACCGAAGGTTACATTTTTAAATTTTAAGTTAATTTTAATTGAAATTTGAATTTAAATGTTCATATCTCCGCTTCTACTGGGAATTGAGAGTCGAGATTTATGGTGAGAATAGGGTTGATACAGGACTATATTGAGGCAAAAGCGCGTTCCTGTATCTTGAGCCGTTTAGGAGATACCGAAGGTTACATTTTTAAATTTTAAGTTAATTTTAATTGAAATTTGAATTTAAATGTTCATATCTCCGCTTCTACTGGGAATTGAGAGTCGAGATTTATGGTGAGAATAGGGTTGATACAGGACTATATTGAGGCAAAAGCGCGTTCCTGTATCTTGAGCCGTTTAGGAGATACCGAAGGTTACATTTTTAAATTTTAAGTTAATTTTAATTGAAATTTGAATTTAAATGTTCATATCTCCGCTTCTACTGGGAATTGAGAGTCGAGATTTATGGTGAGAATAGGGTTGATACAGGACTATATTGAGGCAAAAGCGCGTTCCTGTATCTTGAGCCGTTTAGGAGATACCGAAGGTTACATTTTTAAATTTTAAGTTAATTTTAATTGAAATTTGAATTTAAATGTTCATATCTCCGCTTCTACTGGGAATTGAGAGTCGAGATTTATGGTGAGAATAGGGTTGATACAGGACTATATTGAGGCAAAAGCGCGTTCCTGTATCTTGAGCCGTTTAGGAGATACCGAAGGTTACATTTTTAAATTTTAAGTTAATTTTAATTGAAATTTGAATTTAAATGTTCATATCTCCGCTTCTACTGGGAATGAGAGTCGAGATTTATGGTGAGAATAGGGTTGATACAGGACTATATTGAGGCAAAAGCGCGTTCCTGTATCTTGAGCCGTTTAGGAGATACCGAAGGTTACATTTTTAAATTTTAAGTTAATTTTAATTGAAATTTGAATTTAAATGTTACAATA
>NW_020230186.1:0-37419 GCF_003227715.2 Harpegnathos saltator | reverse complement strand
TATGACATTTTAAAATTCCAATTTTCAATTAAAATTAACTTAAAATTTAAAAATGTAACCTTCGGTATTCCTAAACGGCTCAAGATACAGGAACGCGCTTTTGCCTCAATATAGTCCTGTATCAACCCTATTCTCACCATAAATCTCGACTCTCAATTCCCAGTAGAAGCGGAGATATGAACATTTAAATTCAAATTTCAATTAAAATTAACTTAAAATTTAAAAATGTAACCTTCGGTATCTCCTAAACGGCTCAAGATACAGGAACGCGCTTTTGCCTCAATATAGTCCTGTATCAACCCTATTCTCACCATAAATCTCGACTCTCAATTCCCAGTAGAAGCGGAGATATGAACATTTAAATTCAAATTTCAATTAAAATTAACTTAAAATTTAAAAATGTAACCTTCGGTATCTCCTAAACGGCTCAAGATACAGGAACGCGCTTTTGCCTCAATATAGTCCTGTATCAACCCTATTCTCACCATAAATCTCGACTCTCAATTCCCAGTAGAAGCGGAGATATGAACATTTAAATTCAAATTTCAATTAAAATTAACTTAAAATTTAAAAATGTAACCTTCGGTATCTCCTAAACGGCTCAAGATACAGGAACGCGCTTTTGCCTCAATATAGTCCTGTATCAACCCTATTCTCACCATAAATCTCGACTCTCAATTCCCAGTAGAAGCGGAGATATGAACATTTAAATTCAAATTTCAATTAAAATTAACTTAAAATTTAAAAATGTAACCTTCGGTATCTCCTAAACGGCTCAAGATACAGGAACGCGCTTTTGCCTCAATATAGTCCTGTATCAACCCTATTCTCACCATAAATCTCGACTCTCAATTCCCAGTAGAAGCGGAGATATGAACATTTAAATTCAAATTTCAATTAAAATTAACTTAAAATTTAAAAATGTAACCTTCGGTATCTCCTAAACGGCTCAAGATACAGGAACGCGCTTTTGCCTCAATATAGTCCTGTATCAACCCTATTCTCACCATAAATCTCGACTCTCAATTCCCAGTAGAAGCGGAGATATGAACATTTAAATTCAAATTTCAATTAAAATTAACTTAAAATTTAAAAATGTAACCTTCGTATCTCCTAAACGGCTCAAGATACAGGAACGCGCTTTTGCCTCAATATAGTCCTGTATCAACCCTATTCTCACCATAAATCTCGACTCTCAATTCCCAGTAGAAGCGGAGATATGAACATTTAAATTCAAATTTCAATTAAAATTAACTTAAAATTTAAAAATGTAACCTTCGGTATCTCCTAAACGGCTCAAGATACAGGAACGCGCTTTTGCCTCAATATAGTCCTGTATCAACCCTATTCTCACCATAAATCTCGACTCTCAATTCCCAGTAGAAGCGGAGATATGAACATTTAAATTCAAATTTCAATTAAAATTAACTTAAAATTTAAAAATGTAACCTTCGGTATCTCCTAAACGGCTCAAGATACAGGAACGCGCTTTTGCCTCAATATAGTCCTGTATCAACCCTATTCTCACCATAAATCTCGACTCTCAATTCCCAGTAGAAGCGGAGATATGAACATTTAAATTCAAATTTCAATTAAAATTAACTTAAAATTTAAAAATGTAACCTTCGGTATCTCCTAAACGGCTCAAGATACAGGAACGCGCTTTTGCCTCAATATAGTCCTGTATCAACCCTATTCTCACCATAAATCTCGACTCTCAATTCCCAGTAGAAGCGGAGATATGAACATTTAAATTCAAATTTCAATTAAAATTAACTTAAAATTTAAAAATGTAACCTTCGGTATCTCCTAAACGGCTCAAGATACAGGAACGCGCTTTTGCCTCAATATAGTCCTGTATCAACCCTATTCTCACCATAAATCTCGACTCTCAATTCCCAGTAGAAGCGGAGATATGAACATTTAAATTCAAATTTCAATTAAAATTAACTTAAAATTTAAAAATGTAACCTTCGGTATCTCCTAAACGGCTCAAGATACAGGAACGCGCTTTTGCCTCAATATAGTCCTGTATCAACCCTATTCTCACCATAAATCTCGACTCTCAATTCCCAGTAGAAGCGGAGATATGAACATTTAAATTCAAATTTCAATTAAAATTAACTTAAAATTTAAAAATGTAACCTTCGGTATCTCCTAAACGGCTCAAGATACAGGAACGCGCTTTTGCCTCAATATAGTCCTGTATCAACCCTATTCTCACCATAAATCTCGACTCTCAATTCCCAGTAGAAGCGGAGATATGAACATTTAAATTCAAATTTCAATTAAAATTAACTTAAAATTTAAAAATGTAACCTTCGGTATCTCCTAAACGGCTCAAGATACAGGAACGCGCTTTTGCCTCAATATAGTCCTGTATCAACCCTATTCTCACCATAAATCTCGACTCTCAATTCCCAGTAGAAGCGGAGATATGAACATTTAAATTCAAATTTCAATTAAAATTAACTTAAAATTTAAAAATGTAACCTTCGGTATCTCCTAAACGGCTCAAGATACAGGAACGCGCTTTTGCCTCAATATAGTCCTGTATCAACCCTATTCTCACCATAAATCTCGACTCTCAATTCCCAGTAGAAGCGGAGATATGAACATTTAAATTCAAATTTCAATTAAAATTAACTTAAAATTTAAAAATGTAACCTTCGGTATCTCCTAAACGGCTCAAGATACAGGAACGCGCTTTTGCCTCAATATAGTCCTGTATCAACCCTATTCTCACCATAAATCTCGACTCTCAATTCCCAGTAGAAGCGGAGATATGAACATTTAAATTCAAATTTCAATTAAAATTAACTTAAAATTTAAAAATGTAACCTTCGGTATCTCCTAAACGGCTCAAGATACAGGAACGCGCTTTTGCCTCAATATAGTCCTGTATCAACCCTATTCTCACCATAAATCTCGACTCTCAATTCCCAGTAGAAGCGGAGATATGAACATTTAAATTCAAATTTCAATTAAAATTAACTTAAAATTTAAAAATGTAACCTTCGGTATCTCCTAAACGGCTCAAGATACAGGAACGCGCTTTTGCCTCAATATAGTCCTGTATCAACCCTATTCTCACCATAAATCTCGACTCTCAATTCCCAGTAGAAGCGGAGATATGAACATTTAAATTCAAATTTCAATTAAAATTAACTTAAAATTTAAAAATGTAACCTTCGGTATCTCCTAAACGGCTCAAGATACAGGAACGCGCTTTTGCCTCAATATAGTCCTGTATCAACCCTATTCTCACCATAAATCTCGACTCTCAATTCCCAGTAGAAGCGGAGATATGAACATTTAAATTCAAATTTCAATTAAAATTAACTTAAAATTTAAAAATGTAACCTTCGGTATCTCCTAAACGGCTCAAGATACAGGAACGCGCTTTTGCCTCAATATAGTCCTGTATCAACCCTATTCTCACCATAAATCTCGACTCTCAATTCCCAGTAGAAGCGGAGATATGAACATTTAAATTCAAATTTCAATTAAAATTAACTTAAAATTTAAAAATGTAACCTTCGGTATCTCCTAAACGGCTCAAGATACAGGAACGCGCTTTTGCCTCAATATAGTCCTGTATCAACCCTATTCTCACCATAAATCTCGACTCTCAATTCCCAGTAGAAGCGGAGATATGAACATTTAAATTCAAATTTCAATTAAAATTAACTTAAAATTTAAAAATGTAACCTTCGGTATCTCCTAAACGGCTCAAGATACAGGAACGCGCTTTTGCCTCAATATAGTCCTGTATCAACCCTATTCTCACCATAAATCTCGACTCTCAATTCCCAGTAGAAGCGGAGATATGAACATTTAAATTCAAATTTCAATTAAAATTAACTTAAAATTTAAAAATGTAACCTTCGGTATCTCCTAAACGGCTCAAGATACAGGAACGCGCTTTTGCCTCAATATAGTCCTGTATCAACCCTATTCTCACCATAAATCTCGACTCTCAATTCCCAGTAGAAGCGGAGATATGAACATTTAAATTCAAATTTCAATTAAAATTAACTTAAAATTTAAAAATGTAACCTTCGGTATCTCCTAAACGGCTCAAGATACAGGAACGCGCTTTTGCCTCAATATAGTCCTGTATCAACCCTATTCTCACCATAAATCTCGACTCTCAATTCCCAGTAGAAGCGGAGATATGAACATTTAAATTCAAATTTCAATTAAAATTAACTTAAAATTTAAAAATGTAACCTTCGGTATCTCCTAAACGGCTCAAGATACAGGAACGCGCTTTTGCCTCAATATAGTCCTGTATCAACCCTATTCTCACCATAAATCTCGACTCTCAATTCCCAGTAGAAGCGGAGATATGAACATTTAAATTCAAATTTCAATTAAAATTAACTTAAAATTTAAAAATGTAACCTTCGGTATCTCCTAAACGGCTCAAGATACAGGAACGCGCTTTTGCCTCAATATAGTCCTGTATCAACCCTATTCTCACCATAAATCTCGACTCTCAATTCCCAGTAGAAGCGGAGATATGAACATTTAAATTCAAATTTCAATTAAAATTAACTTAAAATTTAAAAATGTAACCTTCGGTATCTCCTAAACGGCTCAAGATACAGGAACGCGCTTTTGCCTCAATATAGTCCTGTATCAACCCTATTCTCACCATAAATCTCGACTCTCAATTCCCAGTAGAAGCGGAGATATGAACATTTAAATTCAAATTTCAATTAAAATTAACTTAAAATTTAAAAATGTAACCTTCGGTATCTCCTAAACGGCTCAAGATACAGGAACGCGCTTTTGCCTCAATATAGTCCTGTATCAACCCTATTCTCACCATAAATTCGACTCTCAATTCCCAGTAGAAGCGGAGATATGAACATTTAAATTCAAATTTCAATTAAAATTAACTTAAAATTTAAAAATGTAACCTTCGGTATCTCCTAAACGGCTCAAGATACAGGAACGCGCTTTTGCCTCAATATAGTCCTGTATCAACCCTATTCTCACCATAAATCTCGACTCTCAATTCCCAGTAGAAGCGGAGATATGAACATTTAAATTCAAATTTCAATTAAAATTAACTTAAAATTTAAAAATGTAACCTTCGGTATCTCCTAAACGGCTCAAGATACAGGAACGCGCTTTTGCCTCAATATAGTCCTGTATCAACCCTATTCTCACCATAAATCTCGACTCTCAATTCCCAGTAGAAGCGGAGATATGAACATTTAAATTCAAATTTCAATTAAAATTAACTTAAAATTTAAAAATGTAACCTTCGGTATCTCCTAAACGGCTCAAGATACAGGAACGCGCTTTTGCCTCAATATAGTCCTGTATCAACCCTATTCTCACCATAAATCTCGACTCTCAATTCCCAGTAGAAGCGGAGATATGAACATTTAAATTCAAATTTCAATTAAAATTAACTTAAAATTTAAAAATGTAACCTTCGGTATCTCCTAAACGGCTCAAGATACAGGAACGCGCTTTTGCCTCAATATAGTCCTGTATCAACCCTATTCTCACCATAAATCTCGACTCTCAATTCCCAGTAGAAGCGGAGATATGAACATTTAAATTCAAATTTCAATTAAAATTAACTTAAAATTTAAAAATGTAACCTTCGGTATCTCCTAAACGGCTCAAGATACAGGAACGCGCTTTTGCCTCAATATAGTCCTGTATCAACCCTATTCTCACCATAAATCTCGACTCTCAATTCCCAGTAGAAGCGGAGATATGAACATTTAAATTCAAATTTCAATTAAAATTAACTTAAAATTTAAAAATGTAACCTTCGGTATCTCCTAAACGGCTCAAGATACAGGAACGCGCTTTTGCCTCAATATAGTCCTGTATCAACCCTATTCTCACCATAAATCTCGACTCTCAATTCCCAGTAGAAGCGGAGATATGAACATTTAAATTCAAATTTCAATTAAAATTAACTTAAAATTTAAAAATGTAACCTTCGGTATCTCCTAAACGGCTCAAGATACAGGAACGCGCTTTTGCCTCAATATAGTCCTGTATCAACCCTATTCTCACCATAAATCTCGACTCTCAATTCCCAGTAGAAGCGGAGATATGAACATTTAAATTCAAATTTCAATTAAAATTAACTTAAAATTTAAAAATGTAACCTTCGGTATCTCCTAAACGGCTCAAGATACAGGAACGCGCTTTTGCCTCAATATAGTCCTGTATCAACCCTATTCTCACCATAAATCTCGACTCTCAATTCCCAGTAGAAGCGGAGATATGAACATTTAAATTCAAATTTCAATTAAAATTAACTTAAAATTTAAAAATGTAACCTTCGGTATCTCCTAAACGGCTCAAGATACAGGAACGCGCTTTTGCCTCAATATAGTCCTGTATCAACCCTATTCTCACCATAAATCTCGACTCTCAATTCCCAGTAGAAGCGGAGATATGAACATTTAAATTCAAATTTCAATTAAAATTAACTTAAAATTTAAAAATGTAACCTTCGGTATCTCCTAAACGGCTCAAGATACAGGAACGCGCTTTTGCCTCAATATAGTCCTGTATCAACCCTATTCTCACCATAAATCTCGACTCTCAATTCCCAGTAGAAGCGGAGATATGAACATTTAAATTCAAATTTCAATTAAAATTAACTTAAAATTTAAAAATGTAACCTTCGGTATCTCCTAAACGGCTCAAGATACAGGAACGCGCTTTTGCCTCAATATAGTCCTGTATCAACCCTATTCTCACCATAAATCTCGACTCTCAATTCCCAGTAGAAGCGGAGATATGAACATTTAAATTCAAATTTCAATTAAAATTAACTTAAAATTTAAAAATGTAACCTTCGGTATCTCCTAAACGGCTCAAGATACAGGAACGCGCTTTTGCCTCAATATAGTCCTGTATCAACCCTATTCTCACCATAAATCTCGACTCTCAATTCCCAGTAGAAGCGGAGATATGAACATTTAAATTCAAATTTCAATTAAAATTAACTTAAAATTTAAAAATGTAACCTTCGGTATCTCCTAAACGGCTCAAGATACAGGAACGCGCTTTTGCCTCAATATAGTCCTGTATCAACCCTATTCTCACCATAAATCTCGACTCTCAATTCCCAGTAGAAGCGGAGATATGAACATTTAAATTCAAATTTCAATTAAAATTAACTTAAAATTTAAAAATGTAACCTTCGGTATCTCCTAAACGGCTCAAGATACAGGAACGCGCTTTTGCCTCAATATAGTCCTGTATCAACCCTATTCTCACCATAAATCTCGACTCTCAATTCCCAGTAGAAGCGGAGATATGAACATTTAAATTCAAATTTCAATTAAAATTAACTTAAAATTTAAAAATGTAACCTTCGGTATCTCCTAAACGGCTCAAGATACAGGAACGCGCTTTTGCCTCAATATAGTCCTGTATCAACCCTATTCTCACCATAAATCTCGACTCTCAATTCCCAGTAGAAGCGGAGATATGAACATTTAAATTCAAATTTCAATTAAAATTAACTTAAAATTTAAAAATGTAACCTTCGGTATCTCCTAAACGGCTCAAGATACAGGAACGCGCTTTTGCCTCAATATAGTCCTGTATCAACCCTATTCTCACCATAAATCTCGACTCTCAATTCCCAGTAGAAGCGGAGATATGAACATTTAAATTCAAATTTCAATTAAAATTAACTTAAAATTTAAAAATGTAACCTTCGGTATCTCCTAAACGGCTCAAGATACAGGAACGCGCTTTTGCCTCAATATAGTCCTGTATCAACCCTATTCTCACCATAAATCTCGACTCTCAATTCCCAGTAGAAGCGGAGATATGAACATTTAAATTCAAATTTCAATTAAAATTAACTTAAAATTTAAAAATGTAACCTTCGGTATCTCCTAAACGGCTCAAGATACAGGAACGCGCTTTTGCCTCAATATAGTCCTGTATCAACCCTATTCTCACCATAAATCTCGACTCTCAATTCCCAGTAGAAGCGGAGATATGAACATTTAAATTCAAATTTCAATTAAAATTAACTTAAAATTTAAAAATGTAACCTTCGGTATCTCCTAAACGGCTCAAGATACAGGAACGCGCTTTTGCCTCAATATAGTCCTGTATCAACCCTATTCTCACCATAAATCTCGACTCTCAATTCCCAGTAGAAGCGGAGATATGAACATTTAAATTCAAATTTCAATTAAAATTAACTTAAAATTTAAAAATGTAACCTTCGGTATCTCCTAAACGGCTCAAGATACAGGAACGCGCTTTTGCCTCAATATAGTCCTGTATCAACCCTATTCTCACCATAAATCTCGACTCTCAATTCCCAGTAGAAGCGGAGATATGAACATTTAAATTCAAATTTCAATTAAAATTAACTTAAAATTTAAAAATGTAACCTTCGGTATCTCCTAAACGGCTCAAGATACAGGAACGCGCTTTTGCCTCAATATAGTCCTGTATCAACCCTATTCTCACCATAAATCTCGACTCTCAATTCCCAGTAGAAGCGGAGATATGAACATTTAAATTCAAATTTCAATTAAAATTAACTTAAAATTTAAAAATGTAACCTTCGGTATCTCCTAAACGGCTCAAGATACAGGAACGCGCTTTTGCCTCAATATAGTCCTGTATCAACCCTATTCTCACCATAAATCTCGACTCTCAATTCCCAGTAGAAGCGGAGATATGAACATTTAAATTCAAATTTCAATTAAAATTAACTTAAAATTTAAAAATGTAACCTTCGGTATCTCCTAAACGGCTCAAGATACAGGAACGCGCTTTTGCCTCAATATAGTCCTGTATCAACCCTATTCTCACCATAAATCTCGACTCTCAATTCCCAGTAGAAGCGGAGATATGAACATTTAAATTCAAATTTCAATTAAAATTAACTTAAAATTTAAAAATGTAACCTTCGGTATCTCCTAAACGGCTCAAGATACAGGAACGCGCTTTTGCCTCAATATAGTCCTGTATCAACCCTATTCTCACCATAAATCTCGACTCTCAATTCCCAGTAGAAGCGGAGATATGAACATTTAAATTCAAATTTCAATTAAAATTAACTTAAAATTTAAAAATGTAACCTTCGGTATCTCCTAAACGGCTCAAGATACAGGAACGCGCTTTTGCCTCAATATAGTCCTGTATCAACCCTATTCTCACCATAAATCTCGACTCTCAATTCCCAGTAGAAGCGGAGATATGAACATTTAAATTCAAATTTCAATTAAAATTAACTTAAAATTTAAAAATGTAACCTTCGGTATCTCCTAAACGGCTCAAGATACAGGAACGCGCTTTTGCCTCAATATAGTCCTGTATCAACCCTATTCTCACCATAAATCTCGACTCTCAATTCCCAGTAGAAGCGGAGATATGAACATTTAAATTCAAATTTCAATTAAAATTAACTTAAAATTTAAAAATGTAACCTTCGGTATCTCCTAAACGGCTCAAGATACAGGAACGCGCTTTTGCCTCAATATAGTCCTGTATCAACCCTATTCTCACCATAAATCTCGACTCTCAATTCCCAGTAGAAGCGGAGATATGAACATTTAAATTCAAATTTCAATTAAAATTAACTTAAAATTTAAAAATGTAACCTTCGGTATCTCCTAAACGGCTCAAGATACAGGAACGCGCTTTTGCCTCAATATAGTCCTGTATCAACCCTATTCTCACCATAAATCTCGACTCTCAATTCCCAGTAGAAGCGGAGATATGAACATTTAAATTCAAATTTCAATTAAAATTAACTTAAAATTTAAAAATGTAACCTTCGGTATCTCCTAAACGGCTCAAGATACAGGAACGCGCTTTTGCCTCAATATAGTCCTGTATCAACCCTATTCTCACCATAAATCTCGACTCTCAATTCCCAGTAGAAGCGGAGATATGAACATTTAAATTCAAATTTCAATTAAAATTAACTTAAAATTTAAAAATGTAACCTTCGGTATCTCCTAAACGGCTCAAGATACAGGAACGCGCTTTTGCCTCAATATAGTCCTGTATCAACCCTATTCTCACCATAAATCTCGACTCTCAATTCCCAGTAGAAGCGGAGATATGAACATTTAAATTCAAATTTCAATTAAAATTAACTTAAAATTTAAAAATGTAACCTTCGGTATCTCCTAAACGGCTCAAGATACAGGAACGCGCTTTTGCCTCAATATAGTCCTGTATCAACCCTATTCTCACCATAAATCTCGACTCTCAATTCCCAGTAGAAGCGGAGATATGAACATTTAAATTCAAATTTCAATTAAAATTAACTTAAAATTTAAAAATGTAACCTTCGGTATCTCCTAAACGGCTCAAGATACAGGAACGCGCTTTTGCCTCAATATAGTCCTGTATCAACCCTATTCTCACCATAAATCTCGACTCTCAATTCCCAGTAGAAGCGGAGATATGAACATTTAAATTCAAATTTCAATTAAAATTAACTTAAAATTTAAAAATGTAACCTTCGGTATCTCCTAAACGGCTCAAGATACAGGAACGCGCTTTTGCCTCAATATAGTCCTGTATCAACCCTATTCTCACCATAAATCTCGACTCTCAATTCCCAGTAGAAGCGGAGATATGAACATTTAAATTCAAATTTCAATTAAAATTAACTTAAAATTTAAAAATGTAACCTTCGGTATCTCCTAAACGGCTCAAGATACAGGAACGCGCTTTTGCCTCAATATAGTCCTGTATCAACCCTATTCTCACCATAAATCTCGACTCTCAATTCCCAGTAGAAGCGGAGATATGAACATTTAAATTCAAATTTCAATTAAAATTAACTTAAAATTTAAAAATGTAACCTTCGGTATCTCCTAAACGGCTCAAGATACAGGAACGCGCTTTTGCCTCAATATAGTCCTGTATCAACCCTATTCTCACCATAAATCTCGACTCTCAATTCCCAGTAGAAGCGGAGATATGAACATTTAAATTCAAATTTCAATTAAAATTAACTTAAAATTTAAAAATGTAACCTTCGGTATCTCCTAAACGGCTCAAGATACAGGAACGCGCTTTTGCCTCAATATAGTCCTGTATCAACCCTATTCTCACCATAAATCTCGACTCTCAATTCCCAGTAGAAGCGGAGATATGAACATTTAAATTCAAATTTCAATTAAAATTAACTTAAAATTTAAAAATGTAACCTTCGGTATCTCCTAAACGGCTCAAGATACAGGAACGCGCTTTTGCCTCAATATAGTCCTGTATCAACCCTATTCTCACCATAAATCTCGACTCTCAATTCCCAGTAGAAGCGGAGATATGAACATTTAAATTCAAATTTCAATTAAAATTAACTTAAAATTTAAAAATGTAACCTTCGGTATCTCCTAAACGGCTCAAGATACAGGAACGCGCTTTTGCCTCAATATAGTCCTGTATCAACCCTATTCTCACCATAAATCTCGACTCTCAATTCCCAGTAGAAGCGGAGATATGAACATTTAAATTCAAATTTCAATTAAAATTAACTTAAAATTTAAAAATGTAACCTTCGGTATCTCCTAAACGGCTCAAGATACAGGAACGCGCTTTTGCCTCAATATAGTCCTGTATCAACCCTATTCTCACCATAAATCTCGACTCTCAATTCCCAGTAGAAGCGGAGATATGAACATTTAAATTCAAATTTCAATTAAAATTAACTTAAAATTTAAAAATGTAACCTTCGGTATCTCCTAAACGGCTCAAGATACAGGAACGCGCTTTTGCCTCAATATAGTCCTGTATCAACCCTATTCTCACCATAAATCTCGACTCTCAATTCCCAGTAGAAGCGGAGATATGAACATTTAAATTCAAATTTCAATTAAAATTAACTTAAAATTTAAAAATGTAACCTTCGGTATCTCCTAAACGGCTCAAGATACAGGAACGCGCTTTTGCCTCAATATAGTCCTGTATCAACCCTATTCTCACCATAAATCTCGACTCTCAATTCCCAGTAGAAGCGGAGATATGAACATTTAAATTCAAATTTCAATTAAAATTAACTTAAAATTTAAAAATGTAACCTTCGGTATCTCCTAAACGGCTCAAGATACAGGAACGCGCTTTTGCCTCAATATAGTCCTGTATCAACCCTATTCTCACCATAAATCTCGACTCTCAATTCCCAGTAGAAGCGGAGATATGAACATTTAAATTCAAATTTCAATTAAAATTAACTTAAAATTTAAAAATGTAACCTTCGGTATCTCCTAAACGGCTCAAGATACAGGAACGCGCTTTTGCCTCAATATAGTCCTGTATCAACCCTATTCTCACCATAAATCTCGACTCTCAATTCCCAGTAGAAGCGGAGATATGAACATTTAAATTCAAATTTCAATTAAAATTAACTTAAAATTTAAAAATGTAACCTTCGGTATCTCCTAAACGGCTCAAGATACAGGAACGCGCTTTTGCCTCAATATAGTCCTGTATCAACCCTATTCTCACCATAAATCTCGACTCTCAATTCCCAGTAGAAGCGGAGATATGAACATTTAAATTCAAATTTCAATTAAAATTAACTTAAAATTTAAAAATGTAACCTTCGGTATCTCCTAAACGGCTCAAGATACAGGAACGCGCTTTTGCCTCAATATAGTCCTGTATCAACCCTATTCTCACCATAAATCTCGACTCTCAATTCCCAGTAGAAGCGGAGATATGAACATTTAAATTCAAATTTCAATTAAAATTAACTTAAAATTTAAAAATGTAACCTTCGGTATCTCCTAAACGGCTCAAGATACAGGAACGCGCTTTTGCCTCAATATAGTCCTGTATCAACCCTATTCTCACCATAAATCTCGACTCTCAATTCCCAGTAGAAGCGGAGATATGAACATTTAAATTCAAATTTCAATTAAAATTAACTTAAAATTTAAAAATGTAACCTTCGGTATCTCCTAAACGGCTCAAGATACAGGAACGCGCTTTTGCCTCAATATAGTCCTGTATCAACCCTATTCTCACCATAAATCTCGACTCTCAATTCCCAGTAGAAGCGGAGATATGAACATTTAAATTCAAATTTCAATTAAAATTAACTTAAAATTTAAAAATGTAACCTTCGGTATCTCCTAAACGGCTCAAGATACAGGAACGCGCTTTTGCCTCAATATAGTCCTGTATCAACCCTATTCTCACCATAAATCTCGACTCTCAATTCCCAGTAGAAGCGGAGATATGAACATTTAAATTCAAATTTCAATTAAAATTAACTTAAAATTTAAAAATGTAACCTTCGGTATCTCCTAAACGGCTCAAGATACAGGAACGCGCTTTTGCCTCAATATAGTCCTGTATCAACCCTATTCTCACCATAAATCTCGACTCTCAATTCCCAGTAGAAGCGGAGATATGAACATTTAAATTCAAATTTCAATTAAAATTAACTTAAAATTTAAAAATGTAACCTTCGGTATCTCCTAAACGGCTCAAGATACAGGAACGCGCTTTTGCCTCAATATAGTCCTGTATCAACCCTATTCTCACCATAAATCTCGACTCTCAATTCCCAGTAGAAGCGGAGATATGAACATTTAAATTCAAATTTCAATTAAAATTAACTTAAAATTTAAAAATGTAACCTTCGGTATCTCCTAAACGGCTCAAGATACAGGAACGCGCTTTTGCCTCAATATAGTCCTGTATCAACCCTATTCTCACCATAAATCTCGACTCTCAATTCCCAGTAGAAGCGGAGATATGAACATTTAAATTCAAATTTCAATTAAAATTAACTTAAAATTTAAAAATGTAACCTTCGGTATCTCCTAAACGGCTCAAGATACAGGAACGCGCTTTTGCCTCAATATAGTCCTGTATCAACCCTATTCTCACCATAAATCTCGACTCTCAATTCCCAGTAGAAGCGGAGATATGAACATTTAAATTCAAATTTCAATTAAAATTAACTTAAAATTTAAAAATGTAACCTTCGGTATCTCCTAAACGGCTCAAGATACAGGAACGCGCTTTTGCCTCAATATAGTCCTGTATCAACCCTATTCTCACCATAAATCTCGACTCTCAATTCCCAGTAGAAGCGGAGATATGAACATTTAAATTCAAATTTCAATTAAAATTAACTTAAAATTTAAAAATGTAACCTTCGGTATCTCCTAAACGGCTCAAGATACAGGAACGCGCTTTTGCCTCAATATAGTCCTGTATCAACCCTATTCTCACCATAAATCTCGACTCTCAATTCCCAGTAGAAGCGGAGATATGAACATTTAAATTCAAATTTCAATTAAAATTAACTTAAAATTTAAAAATGTAACCTTCGGTATCTCCTAAACGGCTCAAGATACAGGAACGCGCTTTTGCCTCAATATAGTCCTGTATCAACCCTATTCTCACCATAAATCTCGACTCTCAATTCCCAGTAGAAGCGGAGATATGAACATTTAAATTCAAATTTCAATTAAAATTAACTTAAAATTTAAAAATGTAACCTTCGGTATCTCCTAAACGGCTCAAGATACAGGAACGCGCTTTTGCCTCAATATAGTCCTGTATCAACCCTATTCTCACCATAAATCTCGACTCTCAATTCCCAGTAGAAGCGGAGATATGAACATTTAAATTCAAATTTCAATTAAAATTAACTTAAAATTTAAAAATGTAACCTTCGGTATCTCCTAAACGGCTCAAGATACAGGAACGCGCTTTTGCCTCAATATAGTCCTGTATCAACCCTATTCTCACCATAAATCTCGACTCTCAATTCCCAGTAGAAGCGGAGATATGAACATTTAAATTCAAATTTCAATTAAAATTAACTTAAAATTTAAAAATGTAACCTTCGGTATCTCCTAAACGGCTCAAGATACAGGAACGCGCTTTTGCCTCAATATAGTCCTGTATCAACCCTATTCTCACCATAAATCTCGACTCTCAATTCCCAGTAGAAGCGGAGATATGAACATTTAAATTCAAATTTCAATTAAAATTAACTTAAAATTTAAAAATGTAACCTTCGGTATCTCCTAAACGGCTCAAGATACAGGAACGCGCTTTTGCCTCAATATAGTCCTGTATCAACCCTATTCTCACCATAAATCTCGACTCTCAATTCCCAGTAGAAGCGGAGATATGAACATTTAAATTCAAATTTCAATTAAAATTAACTTAAAATTTAAAAATGTAACCTTCGGTATCTCCTAAACGGCTCAAGATACAGGAACGCGCTTTTGCCTCAATATAGTCCTGTATCAACCCTATTCTCACCATAAATCTCGACTCTCAATTCCCAGTAGAAGCGGAGATATGAACATTTAAATTCAAATTTCAATTAAAATTAACTTAAAATTTAAAAATGTAACCTTCGGTATCTCCTAAACGGCTCAAGATACAGGAACGCGCTTTTGCCTCAATATAGTCCTGTATCAACCCTATTCTCACCATAAATCTCGACTCTCAATTCCCAGTAGAAGCGGAGATATGAACATTTAAATTCAAATTTCAATTAAAATTAACTTAAAATTTAAAAATGTAACCTTCGGTATCTCCTAAACGGCTCAAGATACAGGAACGCGCTTTTGCCTCAATATAGTCCTGTATCAACCCTATTCTCACCATAAATCTCGACTCTCAATTCCCAGTAGAAGCGGAGATATGAACATTTAAATTCAAATTTCAATTAAAATTAACTTAAAATTTAAAAATGTAACCTTCGGTATCTCCTAAACGGCTCAAGATACAGGAACGCGCTTTTGCCTCAATATAGTCCTGTATCAACCCTATTCTCACCATAAATCTCGACTCTCAATTCCCAGTAGAAGCGGAGATATGAACATTTAAATTCAAATTTCAATTAAAATTAACTTAAAATTTAAAAATGTAACCTTCGGTATCTCCTAAACGGCTCAAGATACAGGAACGCGCTTTTGCCTCAATATAGTCCTGTATCAACCCTATTCTCACCATAAATCTCGACTCTCAATTCCCAGTAGAAGCGGAGATATATTTCAATTAAAATTAACTTAAAATTTAAAAATGTAACCTTCGGTATCTCCTAAACGGCTCAAGATACAGGAACGCGCTTTTGCCTCAATATAGTCCTGTATCAACCCTATTCTCACCATAAATCTCGACTCTCAATTCCCAGTAGAAGCGGAGATATGAACATTTAAATTCAAATTTCAATTAAAATTAACTTAAAATTTAAAAATGTAACCTTCGGTATCTCCTAAACGGCTCAAGATACAGGAACGCGCTTTTGCCTCAATATAGTCCTGTATCAACCCTATTCTCACCATAAATCTCGACTCTCAATTCCCAGTAGAAGCGGAGATATGAACATTTAAATTCAAATTTCAATTAAAATTAACTTAAAATTTAAAAATGTAACCTTCGGTATCTCCTAAACGGCTCAAGATACAGGAACGCGCTTTTGCCTCAATATAGTCCTGTATCAACCCTATTCTCACCATAAATCTCGACTCTCAATTCCCAGTAGAAGCGGAGATATGAACATTTAAATTCAAATTTCAATTAAAATTAACTTAAAATTTAAAAATGTAACCTTCGGTATCTCCTAAACGGCTCAAGATACAGGAACGCGCTTTTGCCTCAATATAGTCCTGTATCAACCCTATTCTCACCATAAATCTCGACTCTCAATTCCCAGTAGAAGCGGAGATATGAACATTTAAATTCAAATTTCAATTAAAATTAACTTAAAATTTAAAAATGTAACCTTCGGTATCTCCTAAACGGCTCAAGATACAGGAACGCGCTTTTGCCTCAATATAGTCCTGTATCAACCCTATTCTCACCATAAATCTCGACTCTCAATTCCCAGTAGAAGCGGAGATATGAACATTTAAATTCAAATTTCAATTAAAATTAACTTAAAATTTAAAAATGTAACCTTCGGTATCTCCTAAACGGCTCAAGATACAGGAACGCGCTTTTGCCTCAATATAGTCCTGTATCAACCCTATTCTCACCATAAATCTCGACTCTCAATTCCCAGTAGAAGCGGAGATATGAACATTTAAATTCAAATTTCAATTAAAATTAACTTAAAATTTAAAAATGTAACCTTCGGTATCTCCTAAACGGCTCAAGATACAGGAACGCGCTTTTGCCTCAATATAGTCCTGTATCAACCCTATTCTCACCATAAATCTCGACTCTCAATTCCCAGTAGAAGCGGAGATATGAACATTTAAATTCAAATTTCAATTAAAATTAACTTAAAATTTAAAAATGTAACCTTCGGTATCTCCTAAACGGCTCAAGATACAGGAACGCGCTTTTGCCTCAATATAGTCCTGTATCAACCCTATTCTCACCATAAATCTCGACTCTCAATTCCCAGTAGAAGCGGAGATATGAACATTTAAATTCAAATTTCAATTAAAATTAACTTAAAATTTAAAAATGTAACCTTCGGTATCTCCTAAACGGCTCAAGATACAGGAACGCGCTTTTGCCTCAATATAGTCCTGTATCAACCCTATTCTCACCATAAATCTCGACTCTCAATTCCCAGTAGAAGCGGAGATATGAACATTTAAATTCAAATTTCAATTAAAATTAACTTAAAATTTAAAAATGTAACCTTCGGTATCTCCTAAACGGCTCAAGATACAGGAACGCGTTTGTCAATATATCCTTTCAATATTCTCAATATGAACATTTAAATTCAAATTTCAATTAAAATTAACTTAAAATTTAAAAATGTAACCTTCGGTATCTCCTAAACGGCTCAAGATACAGGAACGCGCTTTTGCCTCAATATAGTCCTGTATCAACCCTATTCTCACCATAAATCTCGACTCTCAATTCCCAGTAGAAGCGGAGATATGAACATTTAAATTCAAATTTCAATTAAAATTAACTTAAAATTTAAAAATGTAACCTTCGGTATCTCCTAAACGGCTCAAGATACAGGAACGCGCTTTTGCCTCAATATAGTCCTGTATCAACCCTATTCTCACCATAAATCTCGACTCTCAATTCCCAGTAGAAGCGGAGATATGAACATTTAAATTCAAATTTCAATTAAAATTAACTTAAAATTTAAAAATGTAACCTTCGGTATCTCCTAAACGGCTCAAGATACAGGAACGCGCTTTTGCCTCAATATAGTCCTGTATCAACCCTATTCTCACCATAAATCTCGACTCTCAATTCCCAGTAGAAGCGGAGATATGAACATTTAAATTCAAATTTCAATTAAAATTAACTTAAAATTTAAAAATGTAACCTTCGGTATCTCCTAAACGGCTCAAGATACAGGAACGCGCTTTTGCCTCAATATAGTCCTGTATCAACCCTATTCTCACCATAAATCTCGACTCTCAATTCCCAGTAGAAGCGGAGATATGAACATTTAAATTCAAATTTCAATTAAAATTAACTTAAAATTTAAAAATGTAACCTTCGGTATCTCCTAAACGGCTCAAGATACAGGAACGCGCTTTTGCCTCAATATAGTCCTGTATCAACCCTATTCTCACCATAAATCTCGACTCTCAATTCCCAGTAGAAGCGGAGATATGAACATTTAAATTCAAATTTCAATTAAAATTAACTTAAAATTAAAAATGTAACCTTCGTATCTCCTAAACGGCTCAAGATACAGGAACGCGCTTTTGCCTCAATATAGTCCTGTATCAACCCTATTCTCACCATAAATTCGACTCTCAATTCCCAGTAGAAGCGGAGATATGAACATTTAAATTCAAATTTCAATTAAAATTAACTTAAAATTTAAAAATGTAACCTTCGGTATCTCCTAAACGGCTCAAGATACAGGAACGCGCTTTTGCCTCAATATAGTCCTGTATCAACCCTATTCTCACCATAAATCTCGACTCTCAATTCCCAGTAGAAGCGGAGATATGAACATTTAAATTCAAATTTCAATTAAAATTAACTTAAAATTTAAAAATGTAACCTTCGGTATCTCCTAAACGGCTCAAGATACAGGAACGCGCTTTTGCCTCAATATAGTCCTGTATCAACCCTATTCTCACCATAAATCTCGACTCTCAATTCCCAGTAGAAGCGGAGATATGAACATTTAAATTCAAATTTCAATTAAAATTAACTTAAAATTTAAAAATGTAACCTTCGGTATCTCCTAAACGGCTCAAGATACAGGAACGCGCTTTTGCCTCAATATAGTCCTGTATCAACCCTATTCTCACCATAAATCTCGACTCTCAATTCCCAGTAGAAGCGGAGATATGAACATTTAAATTCAAATTTCAATTAAAATTAACTTAAAATTTAAAAATGTAACCTTCGGTATCTCCTAAACGGCTCAAGATACAGGAACGCGCTTTTGCCTCAATATAGTCCTGTATCAACCCTATTCTCACCATAAATCTCGACTCTCAATTCCCAGTAGAAGCGGAGATATGAACATTTAAATTCAAATTTCAATTAAAATTAACTTAAAATTTAAAAATGTAACCTTCGGTATCTCCTAAACGGCTCAAGATACAGGAACGCGCTTTTGCCTCAATATAGTCCTGTATCAACCCTATTCTCACCATAAATCTCGACTCTCAATTCCCAGTAGAAGCGGAGATATGAACATTTAAATTCAAATTTCAATTAAAATTAACTTAAAATTTAAAAATGTAACCTTCGGTATCTCCTAAACGGCTCAAGATACAGGAACGCGCTTTTGCCTCAATATAGTCCTGTATCAACCCTATTCTCACCATAAATCTCGACTCTCAATTCCCAGTAGAAGCGGAGATATGAACATTTAAATTCAAATTTCAATTAAAATTAACTTAAAATTTAAAAATGTAACCTTCGGTATCTCCTAAACGGCTCAAGATACAGGAACGCGCTTTTGCCTCAATATAGTCCTGTATCAACCCTATTCTCACCATAAATCTCGACTCTCAATTCCCAGTAGAAGCGGAGATATGAACATTTAAATTCAAATTTCAATTAAAATTAACTTAAAATTTAAAAATGTAACCTTCGGTATCTCCTAAACGGCTCAAGATACAGGAACGCGCTTTTGCCTCAATATAGTCCTGTATCAACCCTATTCTCACCATAAATCTCGACTCTCAATTCCCAGTAGAAGCGGAGATATGAACATTTAAATTCAAATTTCAATTAAAATTAACTTAAAATTTAAAAATGTAACCTTCGGTATCTCCTAAACGGCTCAAGATACAGGAACGCGCTTTTGCCTCAATATAGTCCTGTATCAACCCTATTCTCACCATAAATCTCGACTCTCAATTCCCAGTAGAAGCGGAGATATGAACATTTAAATTCAAATTTCAATTAAAATTAACTTAAAATTTAAAAATGTAACCTTCGGTATCTCCTAAACGGCTCAAGATACAGGAACGCGCTTTTGCCTCAATATAGTCCTGTATCAACCCTATTCTCACCATAAATCTCGACTCTCAATTCCCAGTAGAAGCGGAGATATGAACATTTAAATTCAAATTTCAATTAAAATTAACTTAAAATTTAAAAATGTAACCTTCGGTATCTCCTAAACGGCTCAAGATACAGGAACGCGCTTTTGCCTCAATATAGTCCTGTATCAACCCTATTCTCACCATAAATCTCGACTCTCAATTCCCAGTAGAAGCGGAGATATGAACATTTAAATTCAAATTTCAATTAAAATTAACTTAAAATTTAAAAATGTAACCTTCGGTATCTCCTAAACGGCTCAAGATACAGGAACGCGCTTTTGCCTCAATATAGTCCTGTATCAACCCTATTCTCACCATAAATCTCGACTCTCAATTCCCAGTAGAAGCGGAGATATGAACATTTAAATTCAAATTTCAATTAAAATTAACTTAAAATTTAAAAATGTAACCTTCGGTATCTCCTAAACGGCTCAAGATACAGGAACGCGCTTTTGCCTCAATATAGTCCTGTATCAACCCTATTCTCACCATAAATCTCGACTCTCAATTCCCAGTAGAAGCGGAGATATGAACATTTAAATTCAAATTTCAATTAAAATTAACTTAAAATTTAAAAATGTAACCTTCGGTATCTCCTAAACGGCTCAAGATACAGGAACGCGCTTTTGCCTCAATATAGTCCTGTATCAACCCTATTCTCACCATAAATCTCGACTCTCAATTCCCAGTAGAAGCGGAGATATGAACATTTAAATTCAAATTTCAATTAAAATTAACTTAAAATTTAAAAATGTAACCTTCGGTATCTCCTAAACGGCTCAAGATACAGGAACGCGCTTTTGCCTCAATATAGTCCTGTATCAACCCTATTCTCACCATAAATCTCGACTCTCAATTCCCAGTAGAAGCGGAGATATGAACATTTAAATTCAAATTTCAATTAAAATTAACTTAAAATTTAAAAATGTAACCTTCGGTATCTCCTAAACGGCTCAAGATACAGGAACGCGCTTTTGCCTCAATATAGTCCTGTATCAACCCTATTCTCACCATAAATCTCGACTCTCAATTCCCAGTAGAAGCGGAGATATGAACATTTAAATTCAAATTTCAATTAAAATTAACTTAAAATTTAAAAATGTAACCTTCGGTATCTCCTAAACGGCTCAAGATACAGGAACGCGCTTTTGCCTCAATATAGTCCTGTATCAACCCTATTCTCACCATAAATCTCGACTCTCAATTCCCAGTAGAAGCGGAGATATGAACATTTAAATTCAAATTTCAATTAAAATTAACTTAAAATTTAAAAATGTAACCTTCGGTATCTCCTAAACGGCTCAAGATACAGGAACGCGCTTTTGCCTCAATATAGTCCTGTATCAACCCTATTCTCACCATAAATCTCGACTCTCAATTCCCAGTAGAAGCGGAGATATGAACATTTAAATTCAAATTTCAATTAAAATTAACTTAAAATTTAAAAATGTAACCTTCGGTATCTCCTAAACGGCTCAAGATACAGGAACGCGCTTTTGCCTCAATATAGTCCTGTATCAACCCTATTCTCACCATAAATCTCGACTCTCAATTCCCAGTAGAAGCGGAGATATGAACATTTAAATTCAAATTTCAATTAAAATTAACTTAAAATTTAAAAATGTAACCTTCGGTATCTCCTAAACGGCTCAAGATACAGGAACGCGCTTTTGCCTCAATATAGTCCTGTATCAACCCTATTCTCACCATAAATCTCGACTCTCAATTCCCAGTAGAAGCGGAGATATGAACATTTAAATTCAAATTTCAATTAAAATTAACTTAAAATTTAAAAATGTAACCTTCGGTATCTCCTAAACGGCTCAAGATACAGGAACGCGCTTTTGCCTCAATATAGTCCTGTATCAACCCTATTCTCACCATAAATCTCGACTCTCAATTCCCAGTAGAAGCGGAGATATGAACATTTAAATTCAAATTTCAATTAAAATTAACTTAAAATTTAAAAATGTAACCTTCGGTATCTCCTAAACGGCTCAAGATACAGGAACGCGCTTTTGCCTCAATATAGTCCTGTATCAACCCTATTCTCACCATAAATCTCGACTCTCAATTCCCAGTAGAAGCGGAGATATGAACATTTAAATTCAAATTTCAATTAAAATTAACTTAAAATTTAAAAATGTAACCTTCGGTATCTCCTAAACGGCTCAAGATACAGGAACGCGCTTTTGCCTCAATATAGTCCTGTATCAACCCTATTCTCACCATAAATCTCGACTCTCAATTCCCAGTAGAAGCGGAGATATGAACATTTAAATTCAAATTTCAATTAAAATTAACTTAAAATTTAAAAATGTAACCTTCGGTATCTCCTAAACGGCTCAAGATACAGGAACGCGCTTTTGCCTCAATATAGTCCTGTATCAACCCTATTCTCACCATAAATCTCGACTCTCAATTCCCAGTAGAAGCGGAGATATGAACATTTAAATTCAAATTTCAATTAAAATTAACTTAAAATTTAAAAATGTAACCTTCGGTATCTCCTAAACGGCTCAAGATACAGGAACGCGCTTTTGCCTCAATATAGTCCTGTATCAACCCTATTCTCACCATAAATCTCGACTCTCAATTCCCAGTAGAAGCGGAGATATGAACATTTAAATTCAAATTTCAATTAAAATTAACTTAAAATTTAAAAATGTAACCTTCGGTATCTCCTAAACGGCTCAAGATACAGGAACGCGCTTTTGCCTCAATATAGTCCTGTATCAACCCTATTCTCACCATAAATCTCGACTCTCAATTCCCAGTAGAAGCGGAGATATGAACATTTAAATTCAAATTTCAATTAAAATTAACTTAAAATTTAAAAATGTAACCTTCGGTATCTCCTAAACGGCTCAAGATACAGGAACGCGCTTTTGCCTCAATATAGTCCTGTATCAACCCTATTCTCACCATAAATCTCGACTCTCAATTCCCAGTAGAAGCGGAGATATGAACATTTAAATTCAAATTTCAATTAAAATTAACTTAAAATTTAAAAATGTAACCTTCGGTATCTCCTAAACGGCTCAAGATACAGGAACGCGCTTTTGCCTCAATATAGTCCTGTATCAACCCTATTCTCACCATAAATCTCGACTCTCAATTCCCAGTAGAAGCGGAGATATGAACATTTAAATTCAAATTTCAATTAAAATTAACTTAAAATTTAAAAATGTAACCTTCGGTATCTCCTAAACGGCTCAAGATACAGGAACGCGCTTTTGCCTCAATATAGTCCTGTATCAACCCTATTCTCACCATAAATCTCGACTCTCAATTCCCAGTAGAAGCGGAGATATGAACATTTAAATTCAAATTTCAATTAAAATTAACTTAAAATTTAAAAATGTAACCTTCGGTATCTCCTAAACGGCTCAAGATACAGGAACGCGCTTTTGCCTCAATATAGTCCTGTATCAACCCTATTCTCACCATAAATCTCGACTCTCAATTCCCAGTAGAAGCGGAGATATGAACATTTAAATTCAAATTTCAATTAAAATTAACTTAAAATTTAAAAATGTAACCTTCGGTATCTCCTAAACGGCTCAAGATACAGGAACGCGCTTTTGCCTCAATATAGTCCTGTATCAACCCTATTCTCACCATAAATCTCGACTCTCAATTCCCAGTAGAAGCGGAGATATGAACATTTAAATTCAAATTTCAATTAAAATTAACTTAAAATTTAAAAATGTAACCTTCGGTATCTCCTAAACGGCTCAAGATACAGGAACGCGCTTTTGCCTCAATATAGTCCTGTATCAACCCTATTCTCACCATAAATCTCGACTCTCAATTCCCAGTAGAAGCGGAGATATGAACATTTAAATTCAAATTTCAATTAAAATTAACTTAAAATTTAAAAATGTAACCTTCGGTATCTCCTAAACGGCTCAAGATACAGGAACGCGCTTTTGCCTCAATATAGTCCTGTATCAACCCTATTCTCACCATAAATCTCGACTCTCAATTCCCAGTAGAAGCGGAGATATGAACATTTAAATTCAAATTTCAATTAAAATTAACTTAAAATTTAAAAATGTAACCTTCGGTATCTCCTAAACGGCTCAAGATACAGGAACGCGCTTTTGCCTCAATATAGTCCTGTATCAACCCTATTCTCACCATAAATCTCGACTCTCAATTCCCAGTAGAAGCGGAGATATGAACATTTAAATTCAAATTTCAATTAAAATTAACTTAAAATTTAAAAATGTAACCTTCGGTATCTCCTAAACGGCTCAAGATACAGGAACGCGCTTTTGCCTCAATATAGTCCTGTATCAACCCTATTCTCACCATAAATCTCGACTCTCAATTCCCAGTAGAAGCGGAGATATGAACATTTAAATTCAAATTTCAATTAAAATTAACTTAAAATTTAAAAATGTAACCTTCGGTATCTCCTAAACGGCTCAAGATACAGGAACGCGCTTTTGCCTCAATATAGTCCTGTATCAACCCTATTCTCACCATAAATCTCGACTCTCAATTCCCAGTAGAAGCGGAGATATGAACATTTAAATTCAAATTTCAATTAAAATTAACTTAAAATTTAAAAATGTAACCTTCGGTATCTCCTAAACGGCTCAAGATACAGGAACGCGCTTTTGCCTCAATATAGTCCTGTATCAACCCTATTCTCACCATAAATCTCGACTCTCAATTCCCAGTAGAAGCGGAGATATGAACATTTAAATTCAAATTTCAATTAAAATTAACTTAAAATTTAAAAATGTAACCTTCGGTATCTCCTAAACGGCTCAAGATACAGGAACGCGCTTTTGCCTCAATATAGTCCTGTATCAACCCTATTCTCACCATAAATCTCGACTCTCAATTCCCAGTAGAAGCGGAGATATGAACATTTAAATTCAAATTTCAATTAAAATTAACTTAAAATTTAAAAATGTAACCTTCGGTATCTCCTAAACGGCTCAAGATACAGGAACGCGCTTTTGCCTCAATATAGTCCTGTATCAACCCTATTCTCACCATAAATCTCGACTCTCAATTCCCAGTAGAAGCGGAGATATGAACATTTAAATTCAAATTTCAATTAAAATTAACTTAAAATTTAAAAATGTAACCTTCGGTATCTCCTAAACGGCTCAAGATACAGGAACGCGCTTTTGCCTCAATATAGTCCTGTATCAACCCTATTCTCACCATAAATCTCGACTCTCAATTCCCAGTAGAAGCGGAGATATGAACATTTAAATTCAAATTTCAATTAAAATTAACTTAAAATTTAAAAATGTAACCTTCGGTATCTCCTAAACGGCTCAAGATACAGGAACGCGCTTTTGCCTCAATATAGTCCTGTATCAACCCTATTCTCACCATAAATCTCGACTCTCAATTCCCAGTAGAAGCGGAGATATGAACATTTAAATTCAAATTTCAATTAAAATTAACTTAAAATTTAAAAATGTAACCTTCGGTATCTCCTAAACGGCTCAAGATACAGGAACGCGCTTTTGCCTCAATATAGTCCTGTATCAACCCTATTCTCACCATAAATCTCGACTCTCAATTCCCAGTAGAAGCGGAGATATGAACATTTAAATTCAAATTTCAATTAAAATTAACTTAAAATTTAAAAATGTAACCTTCGGTATCTCCTAAACGGCTCAAGATACAGGAACGCGCTTTTGCCTCAATATAGTCCTGTATCAACCCTATTCTCACCATAAATCTCGACTCTCAATTCCCAGTAGAAGCGGAGATATGAACATTTAAATTCAAATTTCAATTAAAATTAACTTAAAATTTAAAAATGTAACCTTCGGTATCTCCTAAACGGCTCAAGATACAGGAACGCGCTTTTGCCTCAATATAGTCCTGTATCAACCCTATTCTCACCATAAATCTCGACTCTCAATTCCCAGTAGAAGCGGAGATATGAACATTTAAATTCAAATTTCAATTAAAATTAACTTAAAATTTAAAAATGTAACCTTCGGTATCTCCTAAACGGCTCAAGATACAGGAACGCGCTTTTGCCTCAATATAGTCCTGTATCAACCCTATTCTCACCATAAATCTCGACTCTCAATTCCCAGTAGAAGCGGAGATATGAACATTTAAATTCAAATTTCAATTAAAATTAACTTAAAATTTAAAAATGTAACCTTCGGTATCTCCTAAACGGCTCAAGATACAGGAACGCGCTTTTGCCTCAATATAGTCCTGTATCAACCCTATTCTCACCATAAATCTCGACTCTCAATTCCCAGTAGAAGCGGAGATATGAACATTTAAATTCAAATTTCAATTAAAATTAACTTAAAATTTAAAAATGTAACCTTCGGTATCTCCTAAACGGCTCAAGATACAGGAACGCGCTTTTGCCTCAATATAGTCCTGTATCAACCCTATTCTCACCATAAATCTCGACTCTCAATTCCCAGTAGAAGCGGAGATATGAACATTTAAATTCAAATTTCAATTAAAATTAACTTAAAATTTAAAAATGTAACCTTCGGTATCTCCTAAACGGCTCAAGATACAGGAACGCGCTTTTGCCTCAATATAGTCCTGTATCAACCCTATTCTCACCATAAATCTCGACTCTCAATTCCCAGTAGAAGCGGAGATATGAACATTTAAATTCAAATTTCAATTAAAATTAACTTAAAATTTAAAAATGTAACCTTCGGTATCTCCTAAACGGCTCAAGATACAGGAACGCGCTTTTGCCTCAATATAGTCCTGTATCAACCCTATTCTCACCATAAATCTCGACTCTCAATTCCCAGTAGAAGCGGAGATATGAACATTTAAATTCAAATTTCAATTAAAATTAACTTAAAATTTAAAAATGTAACCTTCGGTATCTCCTAAACGGCTCAAGATACAGGAACGCGCTTTTGCCTCAATATAGTCCTGTATCAACCCTATTCTCACCATAAATCTCGACTCTCAATTCCCAGTAGAAGCGGAGATATGAACATTTAAATTCAAATTTCAATTAAAATTAACTTAAAATTTAAAAATGTAACCTTCGGTATCTCCTAAACGGCTCAAGATACAGGAACGCGCTTTTGCCTCAATATAGTCCTGTATCAACCCTATTCTCACCATAAATCTCGACTCTCAATTCCCAGTAGAAGCGGAGATATGAACATTTAAATTCAAATTTCAATTAAAATTAACTTAAAATTTAAAAATGTAACCTTCGGTATCTCCTAAACGGCTCAAGATACAGGAACGCGCTTTTGCCTCAATATAGTCCTGTATCAACCCTATTCTCACCATAAATCTCGACTCTCAATTCCCAGTAGAAGCGGAGATATGAACATTTAAATTCAAATTTCAATTAAAATTAACTTAAAATTTAAAAATGTAACCTTCGGTATCTCCTAAACGGCTCAAGATACAGGAACGCGCTTTTGCCTCAATATAGTCCTGTATCAACCCTATTCTCACCATAAATCTCGACTCTCAATTCCCAGTAGAAGCGGAGATATGAACATTTAAATTCAAATTTCAATTAAAATTAACTTAAAATTTAAAAATGTAACCTTCGGTATCTCCTAAACGGCTCAAGATACAGGAACGCGCTTTTGCCTCAATATAGTCCTGTATCAACCCTATTCTCACCATAAATCTCGACTCTCAATTCCCAGTAGAAGCGGAGATATGAACATTTAAATTCAAATTTCAATTAAAATTAACTTAAAATTTAAAAATGTAACCTTCGGTATCTCCTAAACGGCTCAAGATACAGGAACGCGCTTTTGCCTCAATATAGTCCTGTATCAACCCTATTCTCACCATAAATCTCGACTCTCAATTCCCAGTAGAAGCGGAGATATGAACATTTAAATTCAAATTTCAATTAAAATTAACTTAAAATTTAAAAATGTAACCTTCGGTATCTCCTAAACGGCTCAAGATACAGGAACGCGCTTTTGCCTCAATATAGTCCTGTATCAACCCTATTCTCACCATAAATCTCGACTCTCAATTCCCAGTAGAAGCGGAGATATGAACATTTAAATTCAAATTTCAATTAAAATTAACTTAAAATTTAAAAATGTAACCTTCGGTATCTCCTAAACGGCTCAAGATACAGGAACGCGCTTTTGCCTCAATATAGTCCTGTATCAACCCTATTCTCACCATAAATCTCGACTCTCAATTCCCAGTAGAAGCGGAGATATGAACATTTAAATTCAAATTTCAATTAAAATTAACTTAAAATTTAAAAATGTAACCTTCGGTATCTCCTAAACGGCTCAAGATACAGGAACGCGCTTTTGCCTCAATATAGTCCTGTATCAACCCTATTCTCACCATAAATCTCGACTCTCAATTCCCAGTAGAAGCGGAGATATGAACATTTAAATTCAAATTTCAATTAAAATTAACTTAAAATTTAAAAATGTAACCTTCGGTATCTCCTAAACGGCTCAAGATACAGGAACGCGCTTTTGCCTCAATATAGTCCTGTATCAACCCTATTCTCACCATAAATCTCGACTCTCAATTCCCAGTAGAAGCGGAGATATGAACATTTAAATTCAAATTTCAATTAAAATTAACTTAAAATTTAAAAATGTAACCTTCGGTATCTCCTAAACGGCTCAAGATACAGGAACGCGCTTTTGCCTCAATATAGTCCTGTATCAACCCTATTCTCACCATAAATCTCGACTCTCAATTCCCAGTAGAAGCGGAGATATGAACATTTAAATTCAAATTTCAATTAAAATTAACTTAAAATTTAAAAATGTAACCTTCGGTATCTCCTAAACGGCTCAAGATACAGGAACGCGCTTTTGCCTCAATATAGTCCTGTATCAACCCTATTCTCACCATAAATCTCGACTCTCAATTCCCAGTAGAAGCGGAGATATGAACATTTAAATTCAAATTTCAATTAAAATTAACTTAAAATTTAAAAATGTAACCTTCGGTATCTCCTAAACGGCTCAAGATACAGGAACGCGCTTTTGCCTCAATATAGTCCTGTATCAACCCTATTCTCACCATAAATCTCGACTCTCAATTCCCAGTAGAAGCGGAGATATGAACATTTAAATTCAAATTTCAATTAAAATTAACTTAAAATTTAAAAATGTAACCTTCGGTATCTCCTAAACGGCTCAAGATACAGGAACGCGCTTTTGCCTCAATATAGTCCTGTATCAACCCTATTCTCACCATAAATCTCGACTCTCAATTCCCAGTAGAAGCGGAGATATGAACATTTAAATTCAAATTTCAATTAAAATTAACTTAAAATTTAAAAATGTAACCTTCGGTATCTCCTAAACGGCTCAAGATACAGGAACGCGCTTTTGCCTCAATATAGTCCTGTATCAACCCTATTCTCACCATAAATCTCGACTCTCAATTCCCAGTAGAAGCGGAGATATGAACATTTAAATTCAAATTTCAATTAAAATTAACTTAAAATTTAAAAATGTAACCTTCGGTATCTCCTAAACGGCTCAAGATACAGGAACGCGCTTTTGCCTCAATATAGTCCTGTATCAACCCTATTCTCACCATAAATCTCGACTCTCAATTCCCAGTAGAAGCGGAGATATGAACATTTAAATTCAAATTTCAATTAAAATTAACTTAAAATTTAAAAATGTAACCTTCGGTATCTCCTAAACGGCTCAAGATACAGGAACGCGCTTTTGCCTCAATATAGTCCTGTATCAACCCTATTCTCACCATAAATCTCGACTCTCAATTCCCAGTAGAAGCGGAGATATGAACATTTAAATTCAAATTTCAATTAAAATTAACTTAAAATTTAAAAATGTAACCTTCGGTATCTCCTAAACGGCTCAAGATACAGGAACGCGCTTTTGCCTCAATATAGTCCTGTATCAACCCTATTCTCACCATAAATCTCGACTCTCAATTCCCAGTAGAAGCGGAGATATGAACATTTAAATTCAAATTTCAATTAAAATTAACTTAAAATTTAAAAATGTAACCTTCGGTATCTCCTAAACGGCTCAAGATACAGGAACGCGCTTTTGCCTCAATATAGTCCTGTATCAACCCTATTCTCACCATAAATCTCGACTCTCAATTCCCAGTAGAAGCGGAGATATGAACATTTAAATTCAAATTTCAATTAAAATTAACTTAAAATTTAAAAATGTAACCTTCGGTATCTCCTAAACGGCTCAAGATACAGGAACGCGCTTTTGCCTCAATATAGTCCTGTATCAACCCTATTCTCACCATAAATCTCGACTCTCAATTCCCAGTAGAAGCGGAGATATGAACATTTAAATTCAAATTTCAATTAAAATTAACTTAAAATTTAAAAATGTAACCTTCGGTATCTCCTAAACGGCTCAAGATACAGGAACGCGCTTTTGCCTCAATATAGTCCTGTATCAACCCTATTCTCACCATAAATCTCGACTCTCAATTCCCAGTAGAAGCGGAGATATGAACATTTAAATTCAAATTTCAATTAAAATTAACTTAAAATTTAAAAATGTAACCTTCGGTATCTCCTAAACGGCTCAAGATACAGGAACGCGCTTTTGCCTCAATATAGTCCTGTATCAACCCTATTCTCACCATAAATCTCGACTCTCAATTCCCAGTAGAAGCGGAGATATGAACATTTAAATTCAAATTTCAATTAAAATTAACTTAAAATTTAAAAATGTAACCTTCGGTATCTCCTAAACGGCTCAAGATACAGGAACGCGCTTTTGCCTCAATATAGTCCTGTATCAACCCTATTCTCACCATAAATCTCGACTCTCAATTCCCAGTAGAAGCGGAGATATGAACATTTAAATTCAAATTTCAATTAAAATTAACTTAAAATTTAAAAATGTAACCTTCGGTATCTCCTAAACGGCTCAAGATACAGGAACGCGCTTTTGCCTCAATATAGTCCTGTATCAACCCTATTCTCACCATAAATCTCGACTCTCAATTCCCAGTAGAAGCGGAGATATGAACATTACATTCAAATTTCCAATTAAAGAATATGAACATTTAAATTCAAATTTCAATTAAAATTAACTTAAAATTTAAAAATGTAACCTTCGGTATCTCCTAAACGGCTCAAGATACAGGAACGCGCTTTTGCCTCAATATAGTCCTGTATCAACCCTATTCTCACCATAAATCTCGACTCTCAATTCCCAGTAGAAGCGGAGATATGAACATTTAAATTCAAATTTCAATTAAAATTAACTTAAAATTTAAAAATGTAACCTTCGGTATCTCCTAAACGGCTCAAGATACAGGAACGCGCTTTTGCCTCAATATAGTCCTGTATCAACCCTATTCTCACCATAAATCTCGACTCTCAATTCCCAGTAGAAGCGGAGATATGAACATTTAAATTCAAATTTCAATTAAAATTAACTTAAAATTTAAAAATGTAACCTTCGGTATCTCCTAAACGGCTCAAGATACAGGAACGCGCTTTTGCCTCAATATAGTCCTGTATCAACCCTATTCTCACCATAAATCTCGACTCTCAATTCCCAGTAGAAGCGGAGATATGAACATTTAAATTCAAATTTCAATTAAAATTAACTTAAAATTTAAAAATGTAACCTTCGGTATCTCCTAAACGGCTCAAGATACAGGAACGCGCTTTTGCCTCAATATAGTCCTGTATCAACCCTATTCTCACCATAAATCTCGACTCTCAATTCCCAGTAGAAGCGGAGATATGAACATTTAAATTCAAATTTCAATTAAAATTAACTTAAAATTTAAAAATGTAACCTTCGGTATCTCCTAAACGGCTCAAGATACAGGAACGCGCTTTTGCCTCAATATAGTCCTGTATCAACCCTATTCTCACCATAAATCTCGACTCTCAATTCCCAGTAGAAGCGGAGATATGAACATTTAAATTCAAATTTCAATTAAAATTAACTTAAAATTTAAAAATGTAACCTTCGGTATCTCCTAAACGGCTCAAGATACAGGAACGCGCTTTTGCCTCAATATAGTCCTGTATCAACCCTATTCTCACCATAAATCTCGACTCTCAATTCCCAGTAGAAGCGGAGATATGAACATTTAAATTCAAATTTCAATTAAAATTAACTTAAAATTTAAAAATGTAACCTTCGGTATCTCCTAAACGGCTCAAGATACAGGAACGCGCTTTTGCCTCAATATAGTCCTGTATCAACCCTATTCTCACCATAAATCTCGACTCTCAATTCCCAGTAGAAGCGGAGATATGAACATTTAAATTCAAATTTCAATTAAAATTAACTTAAAATTTAAAAATGTAACCTTCGGTATCTCCTAAACGGCTCAAGATACAGGAACGCGCTTTTGCCTCAATATAGTCCTGTATCAACCCTATTCTCACCATAAATCTCGACTCTCAATTCCCAGTAGAAGCGGAGATATGAACATTTAAATTCAAATTTCAATTAAAATTAACTTAAAATTTAAAAATGTAACCTTCGGTATCTCCTAAACGGCTCAAGATACAGGAACGCGCTTTTGCCTCAATATAGTCCTGTATCAACCCTATTCTCACCATAAATCTCGACTCTCAATTCCCAGTAGAAGCGGAGATATGAACATTTAAATTCAAATTTCAATTAAAATTAACTTAAAATTTAAAAATGTAACCTTCGGTATCTCCTAAACGGCTCAAGATACAGGAACGCGCTTTTGCCTCAATATAGTCCTGTATCAACCCTATTCTCACCATAAATCTCGACTCTCAATTCCCAGTAGAAGCGGAGATATGAACATTTAAATTCAAATTTCAATTAAAATTAACTTAAAATTTAAAAATGTAACCTTCGGTATCTCCTAAACGGCTCAAGATACAGGAACGCGCTTTTGCCTCAATATAGTCCTGTATCAACCCTATTCTCACCATAAATCTCGACTCTCAATTCCCAGTAGAAGCGGAGATATGAACATTTAAATTCAAATTTCAATTAAAATTAACTTAAAATTTAAAAATGTAACCTTCGGTATCTCCTAAACGGCTCAAGATACAGGAACGCGCTTTTGCCTCAATATAGTCCTGTATCAACCCTATTCTCACCATAAATCTCGACTCTCAATTCCCAGTAGAAGCGGAGATATGAACATTTAACAAATTTCAATTAAAATTAACTTAAAAAAAAATGAACCTTCGGTATCTCCTAAACGGCTCAAGATACAGGAACGCGCTTTGAATATGCTATCACCATAAATTCGATCAATTCCCAGTAGAACGAGATATGAACATTAAATTCAAATTTCAATTAAAATTAACTTAAAATTTAAAAATGTAACCTTCGGTATCTCCTAAACGGCTCAAGATACAGGAACGCGCTTTTGCCTCAATATAGTCCTGTATCAACCCTATTCTCACCATAAATCTCGACTCTCAATTCCCAGTAGAAGCGGAGATATGAACATTTAAATTCAAATTTCAATTAAAATTAACTTAAAATTTAAAAATGTAACCTTCGGTATCTCCTAAACGGCTCAAGATACAGGAACGCGCTTTTGCCTCAATATAGTCCTGTATCAACCCTATTCTCACCATAAATCTCGACTCTCAATTCCCAGTAGAAGCGGAGATATGAACATTTAAATTCAAATTTCAATTAAAATTAACTTAAAATTTAAAAATGTAACCTTCGGTATCTCCTAAACGGCTCAAGATACAGGAACGCGCTTTTGCCTCAATATAGTCCTGTATCAACCCTATTCTCACCATAAATCTCGACTCTCAATTCCCAGTAGAAGCGGAGATATGAACATTTAAATTCAAATTTCAATTAAAATTAACTTAAAATTTAAAAATGTAACCTTCGGTATCTCCTAAACGGCTCAAGATACAGGAACGCGCTTTTGCCTCAATATAGTCCTGTATCAACCCTATTCTCACCATAAATCTCGACTCTCAATTCCCAGTAGAAGCGGAGATATGAACATTTAAATTCAAATTTCAATTAAAATTAACTTAAAATTTAAAAATGTAACCTTCGGTATCTCCTAAACGGCTCAAGATACAGGAACGCGCTTTTGCCTCAATATAGTCCTGTATCAACCCTATTCTCACCATAAATCTCGACTCTCAATTCCCAGTAGAAGCGGAGATATGAACATTTAAATTCAAATTTCAATTAAAATTAACTTAAAATTTAAAAATGTAACCTTCGGTATCTCCTAAACGGCTCAAGATACAGGAACGCGCTTTTGCCTCAATATAGTCCTGTATCAACCCTATTCTCACCATAAATCTCGACTCTCAATTCCCAGTAGAAGCGGAGATATGAACATTTAAATTCAAATTTCAATTAAAATTAACTTAAAATTTAAAAATGTAACCTTCGGTATCTCCTAAACGGCTCAAGATACAGGAACGCGCTTTTGCCTCAATATAGTCCTGTATCAACCCTATTCTCACCATAAATCTCGACTCTCAATTCCCAGTAGAAGCGGAGATATGAACATTTAAATTCAAATTTCAATTAAAATTAACTTAAAATTTAAAAATGTAACCTTCGGTATCTCCTAAACGGCTCAAGATACAGGAACGCGCTTTTGCCTCAATATAGTCCTGTATCAACCCTATTCTCACCATAAATCTCGACTCTCAATTCCCAGTAGAAGCGGAGATATGAACATTTAAATTCAAATTTCAATTAAAATTAACTTAAAATTTAAAAATGTAACCTTCGGTATCTCCTAAACGGCTCAAGATACAGGAACGCGCTTTTGCCTCAATATAGTCCTGTATCAACCCTATTCTCACCATAAATCTCGACTCTCAATTCCCAGTAGAAGCGGAGATATGAACATTTAAATTCAAATTTCAATTAAAATTAACTTAAAATTTAAAAATGTAACCTTCGGTATCTCCTAAACGGCTCAAGATACAGGAACGCGCTTTTGCCTCAATATAGTCCTGTATCAACCCTATTCTCACCATAAATCTCGACTCTCAATTCCCAGTAGAAGCGGAGATATGAACATTTAAATTCAAATTTCAATTAAAATTAACTTAAAATTTAAAAATGTAACCTTCGGTATCTCCTAAACGGCTCAAGATACAGGAACGCGCTTTTGCCTCAATATAGTCCTGTATCAACCCTATTCTCACCATAAATCTCGACTCTCAATTCCCAGTAGAAGCGGAGATATGAACATTTAAATTCAAATTTCAATTAAAATTAACTTAAAATTTAAAAATGTAACCTTCGGTATCTCCTAAACGGCTCAAGATACAGGAACGCGCTTTTGCCTCAATATAGTCCTGTATCAACCCTATTCTCACCATAAATCTCGACTCTCAATTCCCAGTAGAAGCGGAGATATGAACATTTAACGACTCCTTTCTTACGTTTATAATGTCAATCTTCTAAGGAAAGGAAGAAGCGCTCATATTCTCTTATAACTCTATCTCACATCTTAAATTCGCCTTTATTTTCCGTACGAGATAGCATCAGATCACATGATACGCGGTATGCCTACACGATATGCTAAAGCCTGTTCAATATCCACCTCTCGACATTCCCGTAGAAGCGGAGTTAACATTTAAATTCAAATTTCAATTAAAATTAACTTAAAATTTAAAAATGTAACCTTCGGTATCTCCTAAACGGCTCAAGATACAGGAACGCGCTTTTGCCTCAATATAGTCCTGTATCAACCCTATTCTCACCATAAATCTCGACTCTCAATTCCCAGTAGAAGCGGAGATATGAACATTTAAATTCAAATTTCAATTAAAATTAACTTAAAATTTAAAAATGTAACCTTCGGTATCTCCTAAACGGCTCAAGATACAGGAACGCGCTTTTGCCTCAATATAGTCCTGTATCAACCCTATTCTCACCATAAATCTCGACTCTCAATTCCCAGTAGAAGCGGAGATATGAACATTTAAATTCAAATTTCAATTAAAATTAACTTAAAATTTAAAAATGTAACCTTCGGTATCTCCTAAACGGCTCAAGATACAGGAACGCGCTTTTGCCTCAATATAGTCCTGTATCAACCCTATTCTCACCATAAATCTCGACTCTCAATTCCCAGTAGAAGCGGAGATATGAACATTTAAATTCAAATTTCAATTAAAATTAACTTAAAATTTAAAAATGTAACCTTCGGTATCTCCTAAACGGCTCAAGATACAGGAACGCGCTTTTGCCTCAATATAGTCCTGTATCAACCCTATTCTCACCATAAATCTCGACTCTCAATTCCCAGTAGAAGCGGAGATATGAACATTTAAATTCAAATTTCAATTAAAATTAACTTAAAATTTAAAAATGTAACCTTCGGTATCTCCTAAACGGCTCAAGATACAGGAACGCGCTTTTGCCTCAATATAGTCCTGTATCAACCCTATTCTCACCATAAATCTCGACTCTCAATTCCCAGTAGAAGCGGAGATATGAACATTTAAATTCAAATTTCAATTAAAATTAACTTAAAATTTAAAAATGTAACCTTCGGTATCTCCTAAACGGCTCAAGATACAGGAACGCGCTTTTGCCTCAATATAGTCCTGTATCAACCCTATTCTCACCATAAATCTCGACTCTCAATTCCCAGTAGAAGCGGAGATATGAACATTTAAATTCAAATTTCAATTAAAATTAACTTAAAATTTAAAAATGTAACCTTCGGTATCTCCTAAACGGCTCAAGATACAGGAACGCGCTTTTGCCTCAATATAGTCCTGTATCAACCCTATTCTCACCATAAATCTCGACTCTCAATTCCCAGTAGAAGCGGAGATATGAACATTTAAATTCAAATTTCAATTAAAATTAACTTAAAATTTAAAAATGTAACCTTCGGTATCTCCTAAACGGCTCAAGATACAGGAACGCGCTTTTGCCTCAATATAGTCCTGTATCAACCCTATTCTCACCATAAATCTCGACTCTCAATTCCCAGTAGAAGCGGAGATATGAACATTTAAATTCAAAATTTCAATTAAAAATTATAT
>NW_020230185.1:1732500-1855018 GCF_003227715.2 Harpegnathos saltator | reverse complement strand
GGCAAGCTAAGGTTTATGAAATATAAATTCTTAATTATGTTCTCAATAAAAGTTGCACATAATTTTTAGAAAACTATGAATAATGATCTTAGAATCTGATATTAAATTTTACGAGTGTTGATTTTTATTCGTCTAAATATGCTCAGATTGCTGTTTTCGTTTAGAATCTGCTAGAATGTCCCGTTTCTCATTCTTGGTTTATCTTTCTTATTGTACCGGAATCTGAATTAAATCTCTATTAGTGAAACAGCATTATTAGACATAACGTTGTCTTTGCCTTTGCAGCTTCAGCTCTTTTGAGAGCTACAATTCTCATCATGCTCATTAGAAAAAAGAAAAGAAAAAAAAAGAGAAGAAAAAAAGGAAAAAAGAACTTAAGAATGATGAGAATTAAAAGTGTTTTTCATCTCCCATTTCCTCTAATTCTTATATGATTATTTAATCCTTATATATTTATCTCACGCGCAGTTCTAACAAAGGGCAGTTATATTTACGTTTTATCTTTGTTTCTTTCTTACGCTGTTAAGCGAATATATAATCAACATCAACAAAAATTGTTCATTTAAATTAAAAATATAAGGATTAAGTACATATACATTATCGAGATAAACAAGTATTAAATAACTGCGGAATACGTCGCTGTTGAAGACTCATCATGGGCGAGACTGCGAGAGTAGTCAGATACGTTCAGGTAGGCCAAAGCTTGTTCACTATTGCGCATCTAGATATTTTGCATTGATTTTTCAAATTGAATGCAATTTGCAGGATCAATGTAGAATTAATATTTCGACTCGGGAAAGATTCGGGAATGAGAACGAATTGTCATTGCACTTGGACAATCTTCTGACACTGATTTCTGGTATTGGTTGATATTCGATTTTCAGTACTGATTTACTCTTTCATTCCTCTACAAGAAAAAAAATTGATACGACTCGTTCATTTATTCGCGTTAACTTGATGAATAAATTAAATATTGATCGGGCTTCAATTTTCCGGTACTGATTTATTCTCTCATTTCTTTATAAGACAAGAAAAATTGATACGAATTATTCGTTTATTCGAGTTAATTTGTTGAGTAAATTAGAGGGATAATACTTGAAAAATGAGAACAAATTGTCATTGTACTGAGACAATTTTCTGACACTGATTTACGGTATTGATCGATATTCAACTTTCGGTATTGATTTACTCTTTCATTTCTCTATAAAAAAAAAATTCATACGAATCGTTCATTTATCCGCGTTAATTTGATGAATAAATTAAATATTGATCGGTCTTCAATTTTCGGTACTGACTGATTCCCTAATTTCTTTATAAGAGACTAAAAATTGATACGAATCGTTCTTTTATACGACTTAATTTGTTGAATAAATTAGTGGGGTAAGTACCTGCAAGATGAAAACAACTTGTCATTGCACTTGGACAATTTTCTTGACATTGATTTATGGTATTGATCAGTCTTCGGTTTTCGGTACTGATTTATTTTCTCATTTTTTTATAAAACAAAAAAATTGGTGCGAATCGCTCGTTTATCCGAGTTAATTTGTTGAATAAGATTAGAGGGGTAAGTACCTGAAAAATGAGAACAAATTGTCATTGCACTTGGACAATTTTCTGATACTGATTTACGGTATTGATCGATATTCGATTTTCGGTACTGATTTACTCCTTCATTTCTCTATAAGAAAAAAAAATTCATACGAATCGTTCATTTATCCGCGTTAATTTGATGAATAAATTAAATATTGATCGGTCTTCAATTTTCGGTACTGATTTATTCTCTTATTTCTTTATAAAAGAATAAAAACTGATACGAATCGTTTTTTTATCCGACTTAATTTGTTGAGTAAATTAATGGGGTAAGTACCTGCAAGATGAAAACAACTTGTCATTGCACTTGGACAATTTTCTTGACATTGATTTATGGTACTGATCAGTCTTCGGTTTTCGGTATTGATTTATCTTCTCATTTTTTTATAAGACAAAAAAATTGATACGAATTGTTCGTTTATCCGAGTTAATTTGATGAATAAATTAAATATTGATCGGTCTTTAATTTTCGGTACTGACTGATTCTCTAATTTCTTTATAAAATAATAAAAATTGATACGAATCGTTCTTTTATCCGACTTAATTTGTTGAGTAAATTAGTGGGGTAAGTACCTGCAAGATGAAAACAACTTGTCATTGCACTTAGACAATTTTCTAACGCTGATTTATAGTATTGATCAATATCCGGTTTTCGATACTGATTTAGTCTTTGATTTCTCTATAAAAGAAAAAAAGATTGATACAAATTGTTCATTTATCCGCGTTAATTTGAAGAAAAAATTAGATATTGAACGGTCTCCGATTTTCGGTACTGATTTATTTTCTCATTGTTTTATAAGACAAAGAAAATTGATACGAATCGTCCGTTTATCCGAGTTAATTTGTCGAATAAGATTAGAGGGGTAAGTACCTGAAAAATGAGAATAAATTGTCATTGCACTTGGACAATTTTTTGATACTGATTTATGGTATTAATCGATATTCGATGTTTGGTACTGATTTACTCTTTCATTTCTCAATAAGAAAAAGAAATTTATATGAATCATTCCTTTATTCGCGTTAATTTAATGAATAAATTAAATATTGATCGGTCTTCAATTTTCGGTACTGACTGATTCTTTAATTTCTTTATAACAGAATAAAAATTGATACGAATCGTTTTTTTATCCGACTTAATTTGTTGAGTAAATTAATGGGGTAAGTACCTGCAAGATGAAAACAACTTGTCATTGCACTTGGACAATTTTTTTGACATTGATTTATGGTATTGATCAGTGTTCGGTTTTCGGTATTGATTTATCTTCTCATTTTTTTATAAGACAAAAAAGTTGATACGAATCGTCCGTTTATCCGAGTTAATTTGTCGAATAAGATTAGAGGGGTAAGTACCTGAAAAATGAGAACAAATTGTCATTGCACGTGGACAATTTTTGACACTGATTTATGGTGTTAATCGATATTCGATTTTCGGTACTGATTTGCTCCTTCATTTCTCTATAAGAAAACAGAAAGTTAATACGAATTGTTCATTTATCCGCGTTAATTTGGTGAAAAAATTAGGTATTGATCGGTCTGCGGTTTTCGATACTGATTTATTCTGCCATTTCTTTATAAGAAAAGAAAAATTGGTACGGATCGTTCGTTTAACCGAATTAATTTGTTGAGTAAATTAGAGTGGTAAGTACCTGAAAAATGAGAACAAATTGTCATTGCACTTGGACAATTTTCTGACACTGATTTATAGTATTAATCGATATTCGGTTTCCGGTACTGATTTATTTTCTGATTTTCTTAAAAGACAAAAAAATTAATACGATCTTTCGTTTATCCAAGTTAATTTGTTGAATAAAATTAGAGGGGTAAGTACCTGAAAAATGAGAACAAATTGTCATTGCACTTGGACAATTTTTTGACACTGATTTATGGTATTAATCGGTATTCGATTTTCGATACTGATTTATTCTTTCATTTTTCTACAAAAAAAAATTCATACGAATCGTTCATTTATCCGCGCTATTTTGATGAATAAATTAAATATTGATCGGTTCAATTTTCGGTACTGATTTATTCTCTCATTTCTTTATAAGACAAGAAAAATTGATACGAATCATTCGTTTATTCGAGTTAATTTGTTGAGTAAATTAGAGGGATAAATACCTGAAAAATGAAAACAAATTGTCATTGTACTTGGACAATTTTCTGACACTGATTTACGGTATTGATCGATATTCGATTTTCGGTACTGATTTACTCTTTCATTTCGCTATAAGAAAAGAAAAAAATCATACGAATCGTTCATTTATCCACGTTAATTTCATAAATAAATTAAATATTGATCGGTCTTCAATTTTCGGTACTGACTGATTCCCTAATTTCTTTATAAGAGATTAAAAATTGATACGAACAATTGATACATTCTTTTATCCGACTTAATTTGTTGAGTAAATTAGTGGGGTAAATACCTGCAAGATGAAAACAACTTGTCATTGCACTTGGACAATTTTCGTGACATTGATTTACGGTATTGATCGATATTCGATTTTCGGTACTGATTTACTCTTTCATTTTCCTATAAGAAGAGAAAAATTGATACGAATCGTTCGTTTATCCGAGTTAATTTGATGAATAAGTTAGATATTGATCGATCTTCGATTTCGGTACTGATTTACTCTTTCATTTCTCTATAAGAAGAGAAAAATTGATACGAATCGTTCGTTTATCTGAGTTAATTTGTTGTGTAAATTACAGCTGTAACTATCTTGAAAAATGGGAACAAATTGTCATTGCACGTGTGCAATTTTTTGACACTGCTTTATGGTATTAATCGGTATTCGATTTTCGGTACTGATTTAGTCTTTCATTTCTCTATAAGAAAACAGAAAATTAATACGAATCGTCCATTAATCCGCGTTAATTTGATGAATAAATTAGGTATTGATCGGCCTTCGATTTTCGGTACTTATTTATTCTCTCATTTCTTTATAAGAGAAGAAAAATTGGTACGATTCGTTCGTTTAACCGAGTTAATTTGTTGTGTAAATTATAGCGGTTACTATCTTGAAAAATGAGAACAAATTGTCATTGGACAATTTTCTGACACTGATTTATGGTATTAATCGGTATTCGATTTTCGATACTGATTTACTCTTTCATTGCTTTATAAGAAAAGGAAAAATAGATACGAATCTTTTATTTATCCGCGTTAATTTTTATTTTTTTTTTATTATATATAAGTGGTCCATGGAACGATTAAATATTCGAATACATGTTGCCGTATCAAAGTTTCCTCTATAATAAACGATTTGACGCGTCTGGAGACGCATGATGTATCGTTGCCCGCATCCCATTCCCTTCGTCCTGCTTCCCTGTATAAAATGTCGAGTTGAAACGTATTAAAAAGTATTGACATTTTGAATATGTCTGAATTCTGAATCTTTTTGATCCAAAGAAAAGGATTGAAAAGTTTTAGTTCCTATTAAATTTTACTGCGCTAAATGCGAGACGGTCTCTTTCGCCCGGCTGCCTGACCACGAAAATTTCTCTGGTACGCTAAATCCCATCAGGGCCCATAAGGCCATCAGTCTTTGTAGTATATCTCGTCGGTGCATAAGGTTTATATTACCTGTACATACATATTTTGAAACATTTTCTTTGGATATTATATCAAACGGATTTTGCGTGTCACGTAATATCCTTCGGACTACACGGACATTATTATTTTGATCATTTTGATTTCTTTGGTATTCATTGAATTATCCAGAACGCGCAACTGCCATGTTGAACGACTCAATTGTCGTGTGAAATGTTTCGATTTTCACAAATTCATATAAAATTTTTCATTTTTCACTGATTCACAGAAGTCTTTCACTTTTTATTAGTTCACGCTAGGGAAAAGATTTATGATCGCTGCCCCGAGCAGCTGCAACGCTTTTCGAATCATCTATGTCGGCGCGCTTTTACTCCTCAGATTTCTGTCATTAATAACTCGATAATTATTACGAATCTCGCAAAATGATATGGGACTTTTATATTTGTCTTAACCCAATCTACTTTCGGTACCGTTGTAGCACGGACATAAACCGCCTAAAAATGGATGTAGCACGGACTGCCACCACATACAGGTTTTACCGCCGGAATCTGAAATCGGATGTAGCATCGTAGTTCCCCTCTCAAAATGAATGCAGATGACGTCCTTTCCCAGTGCGGAAAGTCGGTGTCGTCGAAAACACCGTGTTGGCCGCTCTCACGTTCCTCTCTGCTAGGACCTTTCAATCAGATACTGGACATAAGAGAGTCAGTTTTGATTAGTCCTTTCGTGTTTCATCAAATCATATACAGTACGCAATCACAATAGGGTTATCTTAGGTTCAGAAGAGATAGACAAAGAAAGAGATTGAAAATATGTCTCTATTTCTCTTGCAAGATTTTGATAAAACCTCAGTTAGGGCTATGGTACATAAAAAAACATAAACAGTAAAATTTAAACAGTAAGGAAATTAGCTAATCACGATCAATTATTCTCCGACCGTAAGGAGAATCGTCGATTGTGGTTGGTCAATTTACTTATTGCTCACGTTTCACTGCTCGTTTTTTTATGTGCCATAGCCTTAACAAAGCAGTTTTCTCTGTTGAACGCAGTCAAACTATGTTTTGGTTCGTATCGAATCAATTGATATTTAAATTTTTAAACGATACGTTAAGGTATTGTAATTTAAAATATCGATACAAAGTATCGAATATCAAATGGCTGACGTATCGATATTTTTAAATATCGATTCGGATCGGAACATCCCTAATGGACGCAAAAGAACATAACCTCTGACAGGGATTCATAACGTCAATGCGAACAGTGTGCGGTAGTCTTTCAACATTTATTGATAAATCTAAATTAATACTATGACAAGAATAAAGTACTATAAAGAAGCAGTATATAAATAACTGGAGAATTAATATCGTTAGTTATGATGGCTGCTTGGATCAGTATAACTCCAAAGTAGGTGTATTTTGATATTGCATCTATTGTCAATGCGCGTAAATACATTTATACAATACTCTTTCCCATAATAATCATTATTCTTTAAATATTGTGTTTCTCTAGATTAGAGCAAGGTTTAAAGGTAGTGAGCCGTATGGATAATAGCAAATTCCGGCTTCTGGTCAACCGTATATGCCAAAGCCTGCAAACTAGCAACAATACGAAAGTGTTCAATGAGGAAGAGGAAGAGAAATTATTGATTTCTTTAGATCTGACGAAAGATGAGCTAACTCTTCTATTGGATACCGTAACATCAATTTATACACAAGCTGCATGTAATATTGTCAAACCATCTATCATGGAAGCAGTTATGAAAGATAATTTTAAGGTAGACGATGAGAAAATATCAATCTTTACAAATGCATGGATTACCCATGGAAAAGGCATTGTGGAGAATCAGAGGCAACAATCCATTTTTCCCACACAGGTATTCTTAACATATGATTATATAGTTACAAAAATATTTCATTGTAGCTTGATCACTATGGTTTATTTGTGTCATTAGTGGCAAATTAATAAGGAATTAGCTGTATTCCTCATTTATTTCAAGGTAAAAGACATCAACTGGTGTTTGAATGTTCAATCGTCATCCTCTACAATTTCCAAAGATGCACGACCTGTGGCATTACTTCAACTAGGTCTTACTGGTGATAAGACGTCTATGTTAACTGTGGAATTTGATAAGAAACAACTAACAAGTCTCTATTATAATTTAGAAAAGATTCAGACTCAACTGGATGCTCTTAAATAATAAGCTTCAGATATCTTTTGTGTATACATTTATTGTAAATAGATAATAATTTGTCATGTGAAAATAGAATCCTTGATCTTTATATAAATTATATAAATCTATTGTATCTTCTTACATATTAACATACATAAAATTAAAACTATAGAAAACTGCAAAAAACACACAATATACATATATCTATTATATACTAATTATGTGATATTACATTTATACAAAATTTACTCTGGAAGGAAGTTCTCTTGGGAGAGTTGCATGAAGTACTGACGTTCGCTCATAATGTTCATAAGAACGAAGAAAGTACACTTTTTCTTTCTTTTATTTTCTTCTTTCAGAACAACTTTTTTTTTTATTTATCATTTCCTGTGATGCGAATGAAAAAACGTCTCGTATCGGCGAGATCGGCATATTACAATCCAACGTTCTCGTATATCTTGGACGTTTCATGGATTCTCTCTGCACGATTGTAGATGCGCGGACTCCGGTTCGACAGGACGCTGTCGATATTCGACGTGCGACTGCTCTCTGCAGCCGAAAATCCAAAATTGATCTTGCCCGAATTCTCGTTGTATCTGTCGTTGCAGCATCTCGCACTCCGCTCCCTTTCATTGGATGGTAAGGTTTCCAGGATCTCCGGTGTCTTGCGGATGAAGATACGTGTCTTGCACACCACCAGCACCACGACTATTATCATCAGGAACAGGATCATGGCCGTTAGAGCACCCACGATCCATCCTAGTTTCTTATCTGTACGATATAAGGGATGTTCGATTACAATCACCGTCAACCGTAAAGATCGCGATACGCAGTGTTTGCTGTTATCTAGATAAATCTAGATAAAATTATACAGATGATCATTTAGATTTAGATGATCATATAGATAAAGTTCTAACACCAAATTATTTTTATCTAGATAATATAAATATGTATGTATTATCTTTTATCTGCATATCAAGTTGAGAATATTATCTTTACTATCTTTTTAAATTACTTAAGATAATTCAGTCTACGTTGCTGCAAATGTTTAAATATTTGTTTTTGTGTCATTAGACACTTGCGTTAAGATAGGACTTGAGATTGCATTGGGATTCGTCCGTAATCAGGACAAAGCGCTGAGAAGAATTTACATATCTCCTCTTATCTTATCTGGCTAACTTTTTCAAAAATCGTTCTGGCACAACACTGGCGACGCGCAAGGATAAGTAAGCTCTAACGAAGCTTTTGCAGCGAACCTGCCAAGGTATTTAGCAGAACGAGCGATGCATTTCCTATCTCTATTTCGGCGTTCTCATTAGTGACGGTGAACTTGCAGGTCCATTGTCCCAGGTCGGAGTGATCCGGTTTGAAGACTAGTTTACATACACCCGTGATGTAATCCATTTGCACGTTGTGCCTGCGCCGCGATAGAAACAAGAACAGATGAATAAAAGCTGATTTCCACTATTCTACTACTACTTTTATATTTGCACAAATAAGTATAATTTTCGAGTCATCTCTAATGTTTCTTGTATAACAGATTCTTCCAAGACCCGAATACGGGACCTGAATAATGGCAAATGGGACAATCGTAACCATGTTGCAATTCAGAATTAATGCGATCCACAGAGAGGAAAACATGTTCAGTTAAATGAGCCAATTTTCTAACGAAATATGAACGATTCAGAAATCCCGATCGAGAATACCAGAATTCCGTTTAAGCCAAGCAGGAATCTTGATCATTTGGGCTGAATCTTAACAACTTTAGCCGGAACTTCTGAATCGTTCGTATTCATCGGAAAATTCTTTCAACTAAATATTTCTCTCTTTCTCTCTCTCTCTCTCTCATGTGCTATTATTATTGAATATATCGCGCATCACCTCATCTTCTTCGCTTGCTGGGGCTTGCTGGAGTTCTGATGTATATGAATTTTTGGAGCGTGTATCCAATGGCATTTAGTCTCCGACGATACGACTCCGACTCTACACGCGAGAGTAACCATCTGATGAGGTGTGGCCCAAACTGCGACAGTAACCGGCTCTAAAAATGACCGAAATGTCGGCGATCATTGCCGGAATCCACTCGCCGGTTTCTCGACGGTTTCAACCCTTGCAGCCTCGAGTTGTATAGTGCAGCCCGATCTGGTGATCTTGCGGATCTACAGCCGGGTCTACACTAGTTTACGTTTGTCCCGATATTTCAGGTCTCCACGGTATAGAGAAATACTTGACTTGGCTTTCGGCTTGGTCCAGTTCATTTTTTCAGGGGGAGGAACAACCTGCAACTGAATCTGATGGTTCAGGTTATTTCTTCCTCCCCGAAGAAGCGAACTGGAATGTTTACGGAACTGGGACGAAACGGAAACAAATCCACAACAGACGTGGCGCTAACTCGGAAAAATCAAGTAATTCATGTTTATTTGTCTATGGCAAAAGCAAAATTTCATCTTCTCTAAACACGAGTTTCCAAATTGGTCGGAACAACATCGTAATTCCACATACAATTCTCTAACGTTTCTTCCTTTATGATAAATTAATGTATCATGATCATTAATATCATCAGTATTATTATAACGTATGTGCGTTCTTTCTCTCTTAAATGAATCGATATAACGCGAACCTCTCGACGTGAATTACTCTCGAAGCTCGAGGGTGAAAACCTTCCTCTCGTAGAAAGTCTTCTTTTATCATCCCACTCACCCAAAAAGCCGCTAGATCTTCTATGCAGTTTTTCCGATGAGCGAACCACCTTGGCTACCAACCACCATTCGCTTGTGCATCGATGACTTTTGTGTGAGACTTGATAAGTGCTAGAATCGCGTTAGAGCGTGCATTCGCCGATTTCGCGTGTGTTAATCGCATGTGTTTGTTAAGTCGTCTTCGGAGGGAAACTTCGCGGGCGCCAGATTCATGAGAGACTCGCGTATCACTTCAACGAGAAGAGACATCGTGAGACATTCTGTATTAATGCCTCGAGAATGTTGAAGCGTTTCGTAAAAAGTATAAAGGATGATTCACTTTTAAGGCTTTCGATCCTTCGCAGTGGGACTCTTGTCCGGTGACGTCAGAAGTGAAGAAATCCATGCTAAAAATTGGGATTGCGTCGGAAGAAAAAGATTTATCCATACAACGACATCTCACGAAAAACAGTTAAATATGTTTTAAATATGGCATCATATTTGTTCTTTATGTGGGCCAAATTAAACTCAAATAAAAACCAAGTTAAGTGTTGGTTAGAATCTTATTTGTTTCGAATATAAAATAAAATTTGGACTCAGTTTTGGTTAGGTGCATGTTATAATATTAATATGATCTATACAGAATTTAAACGAGCCAGGCAAAAATTTCGAAAAATATGAAAGATATTAATAAACGTCAGACAAAATTGTATGATTTTCACTGATCATTACTTTTCTTAAATGGAAACCCCAATTTTTTATTATCATTATTTTCTACCTATTAATTTTAATAACTTTTGTCTGAAATATTTCTCAGTATCTTTCTCAGTATTTTTCGAAATTTTTGCCTGGCTCATTTAAAATGGAACATCCTATATATGCACTTGGACAAAGTTAATCTAATAGCAGGATCATATTTAAATTTCATTTGGATGCGTATTAAGGATACATGAATTGACACATGAAGGACATTTGAATTAAATTACTTTTAAATTTAATATTTGGTTTTTATTTGAATTAAATTACTTTTAAACTTAATATTTGGTTTTGATTGGTTTATTTGAATTAAATTACTTTTTTATTTAATATTTGGTTTTTATTTGAATTAAATTACTTTTCAATTTAATATTTGGTTTTTATTTGAATTAAATTATTTTTTAATTTAATATTTGGTTTTTATTTGAATTAAATTACTTTTTAATTTAATATTTGGTTTTTATTTGTGTTTAACTTGGCCCATGTAAAGGACAAATATGATGCCATATTCAAAACATATTTAACTGTTTTCCGCGGAATTTGCAGTCGGTTAAGCACACTATCCAAAATGCTCCGAGAACTTTATTTTTTCTAACAATCAGTGAATAATGATCAAAGTAACATAATATGCAACATTTTCCTTCTTAACCTATCCTATCTTTTCTCATCATTTTATCACGTTGGTTTTTCGTCTGTTTGCTGATTTCTTCGACAAAAGAGAAGTTTCCGGAGCATTTTGGAAATGTGTTCAATCGATCGTGCAATTTTACGGATATAACTTTTTACTTTCACGTAATCCGACGTAATTTTTAGCGTGCATTTCTTCGTTTCTGATGTTATCATTCAAGATGGCTGCGACGAGGAAACGGAACGGAGCTTAAAATACGATGTAACAACTCGAGACAATTCATCGAGATGACAGCTATTCGAGTTCTTTCGTAAGTCTCACACTTTTTTGGAGAATCGGCGCTCGCGACGTTTCGCTTTGAACGTCTCGAACGAACCGTCAAGATTCGACCGCGTTGTGCAAAACACATACACGCGTTCAGGACCCCCCCAAGGAGAACAGGAAATAGGATTACATGAAATCACTGTAAAAATAACGAGAAAGTGATCGGATCATGGTAAAAAAAGAAAAAAATGAGTTTCGGTAATCATTTTCTCGTCATTTTGACAACATCGTGATTTCCCGTCCGATTACCTGCCCGGGGACGCTTTCGAGCATGACAGGACCAAGTTTCCTGCAAGCTTCTCCAGGTGCGAGTGGAGCTTGGCGCGCGTGCGGTTGTCAGTGAATCCGGAATGATCGAAATGAGGAGGCCGCCGTGACGTTTTCGCACACTATTATTTATTCATGGACACAAAAACAGCTTACACAGCAACTCGGGCCGCTCGTCTGAGAACGCGCGGGACTTAGCGATACTTAATGGCACATGAAGATTCATACGCTCCGCGAGTAAGTCGTTGCTCGAGCTCGATCACGTTCGTGTCTCGTCCTGATTCTTTGTGGGACACAGCCGTCCTGATCTCCAGCCTGATTTCCAACGTGCGGATGAAATTCGCGCTGCGTCGCATCGGATGTGCACGAGGTGTGCGATAAAGAACGGTATGAGGTTCGAGGAAAGAGGAGCGTGTGCGAGTCCGCAAGAAGTATATCGAGCGATGACACCGTTCCTGTATCGCAGGATCGCACAGGCGCACGCGGTGACCTTTGCTTGTTGCCGAGAGCAACGAGCTGAGCGAACGTTACTCGTCGTGAACATGAATTTTCTGGACGCTAAACGCCTTAACTCTAAAAATTGTCTACTTAGCATTAGATGTAGTAACGGCTATAGTCGTGAGTAATAATGAAGTATTCGTAACGGACGTGTGCCAAGATCAGCCTCGAGCTAAACAACAAACGCTAACGGATAATCGTGACCGCGCGCGCGCGTGATGTGTTTGAAATTCAAGAGGAAGGGAGGGGCTCTATGCGCTTTCGGTAATAAATAATGCACGAGAGAGATACGAGGAAAGGGGCGTACCCCGCGTGTATGCGGCGCACTCGTGCCAATTGATCGCCGATGGCCACGCGCAATATCCTGAAGAGTCAAGATCTGGAAATTCGCAAACTGGGACAATATCTCCCGAAAGATCCGAGATGTAACACCGAAACCCGTGTTGTAATTATAAACTGAAAACTGTATGGACATGCACTGTCCTGAAAAATCAAAGTCTCGAAATTCGAAAATGGCAAAATAAGACAACTTGCCGAAAAGTTGTGATGTCGAGACCGGAGTATAATATAATTTTCCTAAAATGTATAATTATTCCAAAAAGTTATACTGCTTCGGAGACACATAGATATTATTTATCCATCAATTCCAGTCCTTCGTTGAGATGTACAGACATTAATGCGCCCAGGTGTACAGAGTGTAACACATATAGGTCAGTATGACGGGTTGCCTGCCCCTATTCGAACGTTTTTGATCGATGACAACAATCCAGTCTTATTTTCGATGAAAGAGGCGTTAAGATAGAAGACCGAAAATATGACCGCTTAATAGATGTCGTCGGTTAAGTTGCAATCAATATTTATACTGTGTTTCTGGCCGATCCATACTTTTGCAGAAGCGACCTTTTGTAGAAACATGGATGGAATATAGACTGATATTCATAGTCGGATCTTATATTTATTCCTCTTCTTTTAGTAGGATTATGTCCTGTTCATATTTTTAGTTCCGAGATCGGTTATTATAAAAACTGTGAGCATTTTTAAGTTCCCTAAGTCGGTTGCTAGCCGGGCTAGTAGGTTAGCTTAGGTTTAGATCGGCATGAATGTGGGCGGTTTGACATAAGTCAGTACGTACTGAGGTATATACTTTATGATACTTTATGGTACTGAGGCAGATACCGGCCATGAAGTGAATCCACTGTTTAACGTCTTCAGTTATATTTGAGACCGTCTTAAATTCATTTTTAGATGTTACACAAATTATTTCATTGGCTACAATGTACTGTCTAAGTTAATGAACTTAAGACGGTCTTAAAATATAAGATCTGACTATGAATACCGGCCATTGTATATGACTTCTCTAAATAATTCTATACCGTTCTTTCTAATCTTCAATTCCTATCGAACTTTTCAACGCAAGAAAGAAACTAAGAAATTACGTGAAATAAAACAATATGTCGTATTATTTATCTCCTTAACTATTACTCTGTAATTAAATCCGTAATGTTTATTTCTGTTTTATTTTTTTAAACATTTTTTTTAATTCAACGAGGCTCGACTCCCGTTAAATAAACGGTCAATAAACTGTTATAACGATCATTGCCAATATCATTATCGACAAAGTCAACGAGTGACTTTTTCGGCAATCCCTGCATTATCGTCCGAATAGGGGCAGGCAACTCGTCATGCTGACCTATATGTTACATCCTGTACATGCGGATATCTATCCATCCATTTACGTTCTTCGCTGAGATTTGCAGATAATAATGCGCCCGGGTGTACAATGAGACGGTTTTAATATTTCGGTAGCTTTGTAATATTGTATATTTCGGGGGATTATCTCGATATGTAGACCTTGATATTCCGGTTTTTCAGGAAACTGTCCTACTTTTTGTAAATTTCGGTACATTCCTCTCCGGGACAACGCGTGTCCGCCGGAAATTGCCGTACTTTGTGAACTTCGGTACGCTTTTTGTTCGGGACAACACGTGTCCAGCAATTTACGCACTATTACTAGACTATCTGGATAAAAGATTCAGGCAACCTTTAGTTTCAGCAAATATGTCGAGTCTGGTGTTGTCGGCTTGTTTATCGTCCGCGACTTGTCCGAGGTGTGTACGTATTAAAAGAGTCGTCGCGCGACAGCTGGAGTTCTAAAAGAAACGAGAATATCCGTGATGACCGCTAAGATAGAGCGAGACGATACAGACACGATATCGCGCGATTACTCCATCGCAGGTGATTTACTTCGGAATTCTTCGGAACGATAAGTTGCCCGTCCGTCGCTATGAATCCGACGTGAAGATCTTTCGCTCGATCTCTTAATCGTTCTCTATGACCTACGAATTCGAGGACAACTCTGTGCGTCACGTTGCGGAATGCGTTGAGAGCTTTCGTCCAAACGATTTCCTCGCGCCAAGGGACGACGACTATTAAGGCTAGCGCGATCGGCTCGCGCTCTGTCTACCTAGAGCGACTATTCGCTACGCTAAATGCAAAATCGTTCGAGCCGTTAAGAACATAAATAAGATGGAGTGAGAATGACATCGTTGATGGCGAATGTTTAACAGCATGATGGGGAGTGCGCTTCGACGCGTCTACATCGTGAAGCTGCTCGTCGACTGAAAACAAATGTACAAAAATAAAAAAGAAAATCTTGCCCGACGCTCAAACGGAACACGAAACTCAGCATCTCAGACATTTCCACCGCTCTAATCAGCGGACATGCATTGTCCCGAGATATCCAAATATCGAAAATTGAAAATTTCCTGGCGAGATGTCATAAATTCGAATATTGAGACAAAATATCTTGAGAAACAATTTTTCATAAATGCGCAATTGTTTTCAGGAGAAAGTGTCAGCTCGAAAACGGTGCACGTGTTGATATCTGCTCACTCGCGTCACACTCTCGAGCAAACTGAAATTAGACGAAATGTGAATAATATTTTGGTGTCTTCTGTTTTCTTTTATATTCTGTTACGTAACCTTGTTTCTCTGGCTTTTCTCGTTTCACCTTGCCTCGAGATTCGGATTTCGAGTATTATGACTTTTCTAGGGAAATTGTTCCACTTTTTAAATTTCGATGCCCTTTCTCTCGGAACAATGCACATCCACCCTCCGAATCTATTGACATGAAACTCGCTCGACGAGCGGATCCGACACATCCCACCCACGATAGTCTTCGGGATGTTGGGCGAGGATCCACGATCGATCGGCGAGATCGGTACTTTCACTTTCGCCGCGCGCGACTCCTGGCCGATTGGCTTTCCATCGCGGATCCTCGCTATTCGAACCCGGATTTACAAGTCGATGATCGAATCGATATCCGAAGTCAATGATTTTTCGGATCGTTCGATTTGATAAAGACTCGAATTCGCATGACGATCGTGTCGATGTATAGTCGGTATTTATATATCGATTGATCGATTATTAATGATCTAGTCAGTATCTGTCAATCGATATACGAACGTATCGACTTCGACTTGAGTATGATATAAATCGAATAACGACTAAATATCGTCGACATCTACACAATGGCTCTATTCTTTTTAGCTGCACTGCTGAACTGGTGCAATAGGTTAGAGTGAGAAAAAATATAGAGTTGCCTCGCTCTAACTTATTGCACTAGTTCAGCAGCGCAGCTAAAAAGAACAGACGAAAGACCTTCCAGATATTAAGCGAAATCTTTGAGATATCGAATAATCGATTGTTGCTTTCTACACGATTTCAACTTGACTTCGACTTGGATTCTTTATCGACTTGTTGACCCGAGGAGTACACACAGATGTGGGACGATGAATGTGCGCGTCTTGTCTTTCAATCGGGACGATCGGGACAGCTATATATCGTGTTGTCGGTCAGCTCCACAAATGAGAATGATGATACCGATGAGGCAGAGACATCTCAGAGATATGTCGCTTACAAAGTAAACCAGTCGAGAGCGATCTATTTTCTCAAATGAAATCCTTGATATGGTCTGACGAGCAGAAGGCATCTCGAGGTCGTGAAGATTCGTTCGATTTTCCGCGACACGAGAGCTCGTCGTCATTCAATCGACGTTCGCCAGGACGTCGCGAGGCTTCGCCCGAGGTCTAGACGACTGCAGATAATCGCGAATTCATGGTCTACACCTGTGTACACACTTGCTTGCAAAATGGTTTAGACACAATGAAATAAAGAGCTTAGCGAATTGTCACGATCGAGAGCCGCTATTGATAGGCCTGCAGGCGGTGATCGGTTATGACAGGAGAGCTGAAGTGACAGTGCACGGTGTAAAGGTCGAGCTTTTATCACGTCCTTATCTGACAGATGAGAGAGTATCACGCGACACTTATAGTTTTTCCTCAATTCTCCGTTGCAGTTGTGACGTCGGCTGTTTCGCGCGCTGTCACTTCGGCTCTCATCGTGACCGATTTGCCGAGGAAAAAGTAAGTGAAAATGAAAATATGCAGGTAGAGAAGAAGAAGAAGAAGAAGAAGAAGAAGAAGAAAAAGAGGAAAACAACATGAGAATGCATTGCCTTCGTGTTCCGAAGCTGCCGAGTTACGTCGCTCGTCGCCAGTCAATTCGCCGAGTTTCACGAAGGAGATTACTCCTGCCCGAAGGACAAGGTCCTCTCGCACACGGTGGCACGCGTATCCTTATGACGCGAGGTCCCCTTCGCGTATTTCGCGCGATGAAACGATCGATGATCTCGATGGGGCGCGTAACGTGACAAAATATCCGTTTCGGGCGTATCAGGCTTTAGAGAAGTGCGATGTGTCGCGAGCACTGCGATTTGTCCTTCCTCCAGTACGTAATACGATAAGCAATTGGATTTTTTTATCGCAATCGCGCCTGCGATTCAAAATCACACGCTGCTCGAAGTTGCACTTGTAAGCGCGAAAAGTCGCATGCGACTTGAAATTGGATATGATGAAAATCAAAGTGACTCTCGATGCAAAATCGCGTTTGCGATATGAAGTCGCATTTATGCATTTTATGATACAAAACTGTGTGTTGCAGCTTAAGGTACTTCTACCCACGTCATTTTGATCGTAATGTCAGAAACGAGAAAATCACACGTTAAAAATCCTTGCGTGCTATTTTCAGATAAAAAGATAGTTGTATGAAAGGATACTTCAAATCGCTAGAGTATACTTGTAAAATGCTCCGAACATTATTCTTCTCCCTTTCAGTCAATCAACAACCGTAAAGTGACTATGAAATGAGGTTTAGTCACATGGAATGATTGCGCATGCGCGTTATACTATTTCATGGCTGTATTTCATGGCTGTCGATTGACCATCAAGAAAGCAGAATAGTTGCCGGAGCATTTTACAAGTATGCTTAAGTGATTTGAAAAATATCCTCTCATACAAATATTTTTTTATTCAAGAATGACACAAGAATTTTCAGCGTATCATTTCTCATCTCTGACGTTACAATGCGATATGGCCGTGGCATGGAGACATGAATCTTAAGGTCGCAACCTTAATTCAATTTTTAACGACGGCGTCAGAAGCGAGAAATCCCAAAATTTCTATGGATTACGTCAAAATAAAAAATATATCTGTGAAATACCACTTGCGATCGATTGGGCACTACTCATTTTCAAAATACGCCGGAAACTTTTTTCTTGCCGAAGCAATCAACAAATAAGTGGAGAATCAACGTGCCAAAATCATAAGAAAAGATAGATTAAGAGGGAAAGTTTGCGTATCATGTAAATTCTACGGTTATCTTCTGATTGTGTTGGAGCGAGAGCAAAGTTCTCGGAGCATCTTAGAAATGTGATCAGTCGATTGCAAGTGTCATTCTCTAAATATATCTCTCGATCTCGACGTATGCCGTAAGAAGCTTACGCGCGGATTTCCTTTTCTTCTGCCGTCATCAGCCAAGAGTTTCGCGACGGAGGGCCAGAGCCAGGGCGACGGAGCCTTTAGAAAGATCGCATCGCGGTGCGCAGTCTCGTAAATCGCATTCCTCTACCAGAGATCGCCCGCCAGATCCAAGTATTCGTAGAAAGCGAACCTTGACAGTACGTAACCAGTGTGGCTCACGATACACGTTCGACTCGCGTGCACGATACCTGGAGAGAGAATCGGGGAGGTCTCCATGTACCGCGACAACGCGGCGACGCGATGACGCGGTGCTTCCCGTGCGCTCCACCCTTCACCGTGGCGGAGAAGCGGCGCTGGATCGTCTCAGGTCGACGATCCAGCTACTCGACGATACCTGGCTCGAGGAGGCTCAGTTTCGCGGGTGGTGCGTCTGTGTAGTTCTGCCGGCCGCGTATCCTGGCGCCACAGGTCCACAGGCCCTCCTGCTCGGCGAGAGCGTGGCTGAGACGGACGCTGCAGTCCCGAGCCTCGTTCCCGGCCGCCGGGAACTGCTTCACCACCACCGTGGTGTTGGAGTTCACCGGGGTGAGAGACCAACGGCACTGCTCCACCGTCGAAGAGGTCACGCAGCGCAGCAGGACGCTGCCGCCGGACGAAATCTGGATGTCCTGCGATAGCTCCGAGAACTTTACTTCGTCTGGAAGAAGATATTATTATTGGGTAACCAAAAAAATATGCGGTTTTGTGCATTGAAAATTAAACCATATGCTCCGTACATGGATCCATTTTCAATCATGCTGAAATGAAAGGTTATATGGGCTCGTCGTGCACAAATGTCAGTGTAGAAAAGCTAACGTATAAAAACGAAAAACATTTTTGCTCGTAAAACCATACTAACGTATGTAGTATAATGGATGCCATCTATCCACATTGGCAAGAACTTATCTAATATTAAGTAAGACACAAATTTTGATGAATTCCATGACAGAAAATTTTGTGTGTGTGTGTGTGTGTGTGTGTGTGGACTAAATAATTTTATTAAAAACGACTTATTCATTCGACTAAGTAATGTCATTTTCTACTATCCAATAGTATATTATACACATCTATATATTTGTAAATATTTACCACAAAACTGAATCGGTCACGACATTTTTTATTTGCTAGGCAAAGCTTTCGCGCTCATTCCCAATATCTTCAACTTATTTTCTTGTTAACTATAATTTTCTACTATATAACATCAATAAATGTCAGGCAACTATGCAGATAAGATGCACATAAACGCAGATAAGACGTATTTAATAAAGATGTGCGAATTAAGAATTTTTATGTCGAATCGAATCGAGTCGAGTCTCATTTTTTAAATTCGAATTCAAATCGAATCGAATCAAATGAAATCGAATCAAATCTTTAAAAAATTTAACATGACTATTAAACATGCAAATAATGATGGAAGATTTTAATATGAAAGGGAATATTGATATTGTAATATCATCTTAAAGTAAAATATATATTTAAATAATTAAAGTAATTTATAATTAAGTTATTAATTATAAGTTAAGTTAATTACAAATTAAATTTTTAAACATACAGGTTCAGATGGCCCGTTTTGTAGCTGATGCACACCAACGATCATGTATTTGATTCCTATTCGAATTATTTGAATTCGAATCATAGGGATTCGGATTCGAATTCGAATAGTTCACACATCTCTAGTATTTAAATAGATTTTAGACATTCTTCAAGCATGTGATGACTGAAAGACAAAATTTTTTGAAAATTTCCTTATATATTTCATTGCATTTTGTAAATTAAGAAGAATAAAAAATTATTCTTGAGTCAACGAAGTGAACTTTACATAAATGTTGTGTGTGAAGTCACTAAGATTATATTTTTATTTCAAGTGAGATATTTTAACATAAATGCAAAAAATGGAACTAAGGTTGGAAGGAAATGTCCGGACGGAAAAGTAACCAGATATTTAAGCGCAGGTCATTACAAAAAATATAATATATAATATTAAGAATAGTTTTGATATAAATATTTGCATTTATTCGAAAACTTAAGATTCCCTTAAATAGAGAAAAATGATTTGAAAACCAGTGTATATCTGTTATTAGTGAAATATTCACACAAGTAATGAAGCGCATTAACGTACGAGTGATTGGACAGTTGAAATAGGTTATGGCCCAATGTTCGAATATACTTGTCCCAGTGTTTGGCCACAATTAGAAAATTAGTATGTGCTAACGGGAAATAATATAAATATAGATGCTCAAACCATAAGTGCATACTTATTTAATTAATTTTTATTTTAACACAAAAGTATCAAATTGGATATATCTTTCTTCCAACTAATTCGTCAAATATTGTTGGAGTTTCTTTTTTATAATAATTATTACTTCCATTCATTATTATTAAAATAAATAATAAATATTTATTTTCGAAGTGGTCGGATACTGAGACGTGTCCGGCCACTGGGACGTTTACCTTAGTTGCAATTGCTGCATCTGTCATCATTGATTACGAAGCAATTGAAGACGAACTGAGAAGACGATCTTGAACGTAAGTCACTGGACGGACACTCACCTTGCTCGAAAACCGTGAGTTTGGCCGGCGGCGACGTCAGAACGGTGTTGAGCGACGCGATCGACACTTGGCAGCCCCAGTGGCCTTGCTTCTCCACGTACACGTGCGGGAGATTCAGCGAGCAGTCGCGACCGAGGTCGCCGTTACTCGGGAATTCCTCGACGACGATCTCAGAATCGCTGCTGTGTAGCGGACGCCAGGTCCACGCGCACTTTTCCACGCGACTACTGGTGACGCATTTCAGCGTGGTCTCCGTGCCAACCAGCACCGCCATGTCCGTCGGCACTTGGACGAAATTCACCTTAGCTAAAATTAGTCGACGTGATAACGGCATCGCGATAACGGAGTTACGAGACACGAATTAAGCACGTTCGCGCTATGGCGCCCCGGCGGATAAGCTGACGAAGCCTCTTCTCCTTCTCTTTGTCGAGGCACGTAGAAAAGATGAGCAGCCGCGCGAACTCGGAGAAATTCTTCACGGTGCGTGACGGACGTTAAATGCCGAGTTCTCTCTACTGATTGCCGATTACATTCTCTCGTAGTAATTGATTATTAGAGTCTTAGAAACTTGGAGAACATAGCGGAAGAAAACGAGATCCGCACTCGCGGATGTGCTTTTCACTCTGAAGTCGAAATCAGGAATCGTAGAATTTGGCAATAAATATTCGCCAGTCACCAAATCTGAATTTAAATCCAATTTGAAGTCATACCAAAGTCACGTCCTTTCAACACAACGATTTCCGATGTCACGAATTTTATAAGGAGAAAAATGTTTTCGTTTCGTGAGACAACTTTCTAGTGAAATATGGACGATGCAGAAATTCTGACTGTTACCAAAATTCGGGTCTGAATTATCAAAATTTCTAGTTAACGTAAACGGGATATGGATATCTTTAATCAGAATTTCTGAATCGTTCAAATTTCATCAGAAAATTGATTCGTTCTCAACCAAATATTTTTCTCCGGGTATACAAACGAATTCGTTTTCCAAAAGAACCGTTTCTCGATACGACGTACAACAATCGGATCAAACGACACTCGCAGCAGGGGATCGTAAAAGTTTTAATCCTTTTCTCAGTCCTCTAGTGTAATTATTCTGAAATGAAATATTTTTTCTTTATATTTTTGTAAAGTTGATATTGAACTTTCTAAAATGCCATCCATATTATGATTCATTGGTGCACATAACTTTAAAAATAACAGTTGATACAATGAGCGACGAAAAACTTTATATTCGATACACTGCATTCGATATGAATTTCAGCAAGAAGAAATCTTAAAGCTTGTAAATTCATTTGCTCTGTTCTTGGGGAAAATATTGTATCCCACAATATTAGTTTCGTTGCTTTAAAGCTCTAGAATTCCACGAAAGGTCGAGACCGACAATTTGGAAGCGTTGTTGAGTGAAAATCTGTCCCAAACGTAAGTAGAACTTGCAAAACAGCTCGGAGTAGACCAAGCAACAATTTCGAGGCGACTTCATGAAATTGGAAAAATTCAGAAACTCGGAAAATTGGTGTGGCATGAATTGTCGCGAAACAGCATTATCCGCCGGTTGACTACGTTTCATTGCTTTCCAGAGAGTGCGAAAAAATTATTTTGTCGAAAGTTGTTACTGGCGATGAAAAGTGGATTATGTACGATAGCTCTAAACGCAGGCATTTGTGGATGAACTCCGCGTAGCCTTCTATATCAGTAACAGAACCAAATATTCAAAAGGGTCCTTTTGTGCATTCGATTAGGATGCGGAAGGTTATGTGTACACCAATAAATCATAATGAATGGCGTTTTAGAAAGTTCAGTGTCAATCTTACAAAAATGGAGGAGATACGTCAATTTAAAATAATTACATTAGATGCTGAAATAAGACTAAAACTTTTGCATACACCTGATATTTCCGGATGAAAGCGACAATGTCGTTGCGTACCAGTGGGCAAGAGGCTGACGGTGGCCGCAGGAGCCGTATGCAGGATCCCGTCGGGCGTCAAACGGACTCCGCAGGTCCATAATCCTTCCTCATCGTAAAGTATGTTTTTGAATCGCACGGAACAGTCGTGTTCGGCGTCCTTGTTCGGGCCAAATTTCTTAACCACCAGCGGTTCCTTGCTCGAGTTCGACGCCCTCCACGACCACTCGCACTGTACCACCGGCTTGTTCGCCAGGCACCTCAGAAAGACCGACTCGCCGGCAGCAACCTGCACGCCGCGCGACAGCTGCACGAACTCGACTATAAAAGGGAAACGAAAGCTCTCGGTGGTTTTTCGATCGTCCGAGCTACTCTGACGCCGGCGAACCGTGTTGAATAAAATGCTTCAGACAATACGACACGAATATTTTTCGATAACCAGCGTGTGAAAAGGTTGTCGGAAACGAGATCTCAAAAATCTGAGAGATCTGAGATATTGCAGCGACGATTTTTTACGCGAAAGATCTAAGAAATGTAAGTAATGGTTGCTTATATAAAATTTAGAGGATTTAAGCAAAGATTTTTTACATAAAATTTAGAGGATTCAAGTATTCAAAGATTTCTTGCGCAAGAAAAGTCTAAGAAACTTGAATAACAATCTCTTGTATGAAAGAATCTAAAGAAATTAAATAACGATTTCTTATGTAAAATATAAAAAGTATAAGTAACGACTTCTTGGAATTTGAGCAATTTTTTACGAAATGAAATTTAAGTAACGACTTTTTACTAAAAATCTAAGGAATCTTGAGAAAAGTTGAGTAAAGGTTTACGTAAAATCTGAGGAATTTAAATAATAGTTTCTTATTATCGCTCAAAGTACGTGTTAAATTTGTATCATCATTGTTGCAAATGGGAGGGATTGCGAGTTCAATCGATTTGTTTGGAAGAAGACACGAAAGAAAAGAAATGAAGGGAGCGATACCTTCCGATATGAGGAACCGAACAGGAGTCGACTGGGTGAAGGAGGAATTCGGGTCGATTCGCGCTCCGCAAGTCCAGTAGCCTTCCTGCTCGGGCAGGACGTTCTTGAACTTGATACTGCATTCCGTGCTGTCGTTACCGAAGGCTGGAAACGATTTCACGTCGAGGTTCCAGGGCTGCGACTGGTTGAGTTGCCGCCAGGACCACTGACATTCTCGAACCGGCGACTTCGTCTGGCACATTATCTGCGCCGAGGATCCCGCCGGCACCTCGATGATATTTTCATGCTTCACGAACGTGATGAGGATGCCTAGGAGACACGAATGCACCGATTGCATCTCTCATAGTTCTTGTGCCCTCATCTTTTACTTTGGAGGCCATTACGTATGTGCGTATAATTTACGTACATCCCTAAAGCGTACATTGCAGGCAATAATTAATCTGTAAGTAAACACACATCTCCGGACACTCGTCAATACCGACGAGTGACGGGTGACGACGGCATCTCACGTCGAAAAGTTCTTGATGCAGGAAATATTGTGACAGTAGGTATGACTGACGAAGACAAACAGCTGTGTCAAGCGTGTTTTGTCACCAAGAATTCGAGGCCGTCCGAAAGCAACTGCGTAAATACATCGCGATTATTCGCCATTCCTCGCGAGAAAATACGCCGACGATCGACGAGAGACGGTAAAAAGCGATAGCGTGATGTTTTATGGATTTTTTTCGAACCGCCTCTTTATTCAACGAGAAAGGGACAGAGAGAAAGAGAAAAAGACTCGATATAAAAAAAAAAAGAAAAATAAAGGAAAACGCACATTACGTCGCGCGTTTGCGCGTCCATTTGTCCTTGATGAAAATAAACCAATAATCGTGTGAAAAGAGTGGAATCAGAAATTTGAGTAAAACACAATTGAACTTGATCAATTCGAGTTATCGAGCGACGACCAAAGGGTCTGCGAGCGAAGTGCGCCCTACCGTGATTAGCATTGACAATGCTGAGCTTGGCCGGTTCGGTGTTAGTGAAAGGATCCGTCGTGGAGATTCTTGCCGCGCAGGTCCAGTATCCCGTCTGCTCGTGCTTGGTGCTGGAGAATCTCACGGAGCAGTCGTTGCTGTTGTTCCCGAACGCTGGAAACTGTCGTACCGGCAGCGGGTGGGTCGTGGGAGTCGCCGTGGTTGAGATCGGCGAGATCACCGTGGCTGAAATCACCGATGATAGATCCGAGCGTGAACGGCTGCGATGAATATTCAGCGCGCAGTTGCAGAAATTACGGACGATCAATGCCCTCGATAACCGGACCAGGAAAGAGATAAGCCTACCGTTTCTAAGAGTAGTCATTGGCGCAACGATGCGCTGGAATCCTGAGAATCGCTACGATAATTCGCGATTTTTCACTCATATTTTTCATTAGTCCGAATTAAAGGATGAACGTATCCCCTCCCCTCAAAAAGCAACTAAATAACCAAACCAAACGAATAATCCAGTAAGACTCTGCCTGTCGAACGAAACAAACCGTTGCCCGCCGATACCGAAGAGGGCACCTATTAGGAGTGTGATTTAGTCCTGAGGATTTTTTCCTCAAAAATACGGATCGGTTCCTGCCATTCCCTTGAAATAAAAAAAAAAAAGAAAGGAAATTATAACGGATATAATTATGGGTATAATCACAGATATTTCAAGGACGCGACTTTTCAACAACGCATGTACTCGGGAGCGGCTCGGAAGGGTTAACCGCAAAGAATTCGCGAGTTATTTAATGAAAATTCGCCAAGAAGGATCGTCAAATTGCGACGGGAACAATGCGGTCGCTCTTACTCGTGGAGACCGGCGGGCTTTCACTGATGTCCGGAAGCGGCAGGTGAACCGGTGGCAATGGCTGCCAGGACCACTGGCACTCGGCCACAGGATCGGCGGTCCGGCATGCCAGCAGAACGGACGAGCCGAGTTCCGTTTCCGTGTGCTCCGGGACGTCGACGAACACCACGGAGGTCGGCGGTGGCTTCGTCCCTGGCATCACGTCGTCCATGGAATGACCCTTCGTTTCGGGAAGGGCTGTCTCTTCCGCGACATTTGCGACCTCCACGATCGTACTCTTGTTAACGGGGCTCTCGTCGGCCACGGGAAGACCTGCGAGTGTGAGATAAGCGACCATGTTATCGCAAGTGATTCAAGTCACGGACGACGTGGACGCACTCGCTTACGAAGGGAACATAGCGTCATTAGCGGTTCACGGCACAGATAGTGTAGTTAAACGAAGGAGACGGAAACGGAGGCGGAGGAAGGAGGAGAATGGAAGAAGCAAGCTTCTACTCTTGCAAAATGGCTGCTAAAGGTAATCGGCGGTGCAGCTATTGACGATTAATGGGATCTGCTCTTACCGGGGCGGTCAAAATGACAGGTTCGAGAAAAATGTCTGAGGAAAAATCTTCTGAAAAAGTGCTAATTGTTCACCAAGGCCACCTTCTTAACGAGTTTGATCCTTTTACATACGTTGTCCCTGAGTGACATCCGAAAGATCATACACGTCGTTCATTGTTCATTAGAAAGTTATCAAGAAAAAAGCTTGAAGATCGTGATAAGTAATTTGAGAACTAAAAGCGGTATTAACTCAAGGTTATTAAAAATATAAAACGCATCGTTATGAAGATTCGAATAATTTTTCATGAGAGCTTATAAAATAGTCGTTTGACCGTTCTCTGGTATATTCTCCGCGTTAAGTCTCGTAGATGTTCGCCACGGCCATATTGCACAGTGACGTCAGAGGCGGGAAATGACACGTTGAAAATTCCTGCGTATCATTTTCCCGAATAAAAAGTACGAGAGAATATTTCAGACCGCTGAAGCATACCTGTAAAATACTCCGTACACACCATACTTCACCCTCGATGGTCAATTAACGACCATAAAATGACTGTAATATGAAATTTATCGCATGCGCATGCGCAATCATTCCGCGTAACTAACCTCACATCACAGTCATTTTACGGCTCTTTATCGACTTTCAAGAGAGATAGCGTCCGGTGAATTTTGCAAGCATACCGAAGAAGAGTATACTTCTTCGTACAAATATCTTTTCATTCGGAAAAAAGTGGCACGCAAGAATTTTCAGCACGCGCTTCTTCGCTTCCGTCGCCATCATTAGTCGAGAGTTCCATGGCAGCCCTTCGAAAGGGCCGGAGATACGCGGGCGAAATCTCTTCATGGACCGCATCCGCAGGAAGAGCCGAGGGTGTGCAGGCGGGAACAAGCCAACATCGGGACGAAGAGGCGAAGACGCAACGGCCGATGCGAAGGAGAACTTGAGCGAACGGATATGTGGGACACGATGGGCAGGAAGCTACGATCGTCACGTAGATAATCACCTTGCGTCGCGCGTTTGTCACCGTGTGCGGACGGGATCAGGGTCGGATCGACAGGTCGACTCGGCGACAGAATCGTCCGAGTCTTCAAAAGCAAAAGTAGCCGCCGTGTTCGTAGCGTTCCGTGTGTGCGGAAACGATAAAGCTTACGTAAGTAAGCGCTTATCCGCGAGTCGGAAACACACAGTGTAGCGCCCGAAGAGTACGACTGAATTTGCCTCGAACAGCATGAGAAATAATATCCGTATTCGTAGTTCTTCCTTGAGAAATAAAGATTCCTTACTCCTTATTTTACATTTCATAAATCTTCTTTGACCAAGCAAGGAGCCTTACTGGCTTATCTCAAGGGAAGTCACGAGCTTCCTTGAGGAGGAAATGTTGTCTTAAATCTGTTCGTTTTCGCTGCTCTTCCGAACTAATGCACAAAAGTGCAATAAGTTTTGAGCACTTGATGCGCGGAATAAATTATAAACATAACCTGCAACATTTGCTTTTGTCCCATTACAATTTATTTGTGATGTCGCGCTTTCAAACTGAAAGTATATAAAGGAAAAAAAGGATAATGGACAACGAATTTTTAAATGATTCTGACGAAGAATTTTTTTTTCGATAACCTCCTCAGCGATAAGCTGCGCCAGGAGCATTCGCTCTTGCTCCGTATAATGTACGCTTTATATTTATTCATATTGCAATATGCGTTGCTAAACTGATGTTAGGTTATAGTTGCGTTCCGCGATATTCACTGCTAGTACTAAAAATCTATAGCTCGTGTCACGTATATTATAGAGTTTCAGTACTGACAGTGAATATCGGAACGCAGTCTTCCTTCCTTCCTTCCTTCCTTCCTTCCTTCCTTGAAGGAAGACTCGAGATCCATTTGTAAGGTGGCCTTGGAGATTCAAGGAATCCTTCATCGAGGCTTCCTCCATCCTTAAGATAAGGAAAGACTATGAATACGGGTATAAGTCTCGGTGGTCTTTTCGATTGATGAGAGACGATACACGGAGGCGGGGATGAATCAATTGCGTGCATTTTTGATGGCGTAACAGTTAAATTTCAAGGATATGGATTTTCGAATGAAAACAGCGGCAAGGTTCAAACGGACGTCGCGGAGAAACAGGGTCAGAACGAAGATCAGGGTTAATGAAATCCTGGCGAAAACCACCTTGTGGTAGTTTGTCTGCTTGTCGTTGCTTATTTTAGCCGATTATTTGCAGGGAGAGAAACAGAAGAAAGAAAAGAGAAACGTTTTCGCTCATCGGGACTGAATTGCCCTCGCGAAGATTCTCAACGTTCGATTATTATAGCTATTTCAGTAATTCTACTGCGACGCATGAAATGTACTAAATGGGCAAATAGTAGTATTTTAAATAAAATGAATAAATGAGTAACCTTAATTAGAGTTAACGTTTATTAATGTCTTTCCGAATCTGAAATATAACAACACGTTAAAAAAGAAAAAAAGAAGCACAGTTTTGCAAGTTGCAACATCGGCAATTAGCATATATAGAATATCACATATTTAAGAAAGTGTCTACTAAATCAATATTAATATATTGTGTGCATCTTGAATTGGAAAAAAGTGTCATCTTTGCAGAGTTAAGGTGACAACCACAGTTATATTTTTGGCTTTGTCATATATTGTTGCAAATATGTACAATATTGAAATATCAGTTTTTTCGCGTCATAGACATTTGCATCAGTACTGCATGTATCAGCAAAGTGCTGTATTAGCATGGAGAATGAAATCGCACTGAGGTTCATCCATAATCAGCACACGAAGCACTAAGAGAAACTTATGTATTCCATCTTATTTTAATCGGACTGATTTAAAAGTCATCCAAGCACAAGGCAGGTCATACGTAGGCGACGCCGACAACGAACGCGTCGATAGAGCGAACTACACAGCGATGAAACAGTGAAGATTCCTGAAAAATGTGGAAAATCCTGCGCGCCGATCGCCGAAGCGTCGAGGAAAAAGCGTCCCTGTGCGATCGTACGCTTTCTACATGACGGGTATGTAGTACGCGTGCGCGTGCGCGCGCGCACGCGCGATTACATGTCCGAAGTTGGTCCTTGGTATTGTCGCGTAACGTTCGCCAGCTACCTCGTGCCGACGCCGTCGTCGAGACGAGCGGTAGTGGTCGCTGACACTGGAAGGTCGTTTCCACTTTACATTGACACACTGATCGGCATACGGTTTTACGGCGTTACGTGCCGATCGACCCCGATTAGGCTGATCGAGCGGATTGCCGGGAATCTCCCGCGCGCAGACCTCTCCTTCGCGAGCCAATGGCCGTTGCACCAATTTCGCAAGAATTCCCCATCGAGTCGACCTATCTATGTGTATCGGCGTTATTAAAGCTTCATTATTCGCGTATGGTATTTCCGATCGGCACGTGAGAGTCTTTAGATAGTTAAGTTTAAGTTCTGGCATATCGTCAAAGTATATTCCTGTTTCCAAAATAATCCTATTCTTAAAATAATTCCACTTTCAAAAGCTTAAATAATAAAAATCGGTTTTAATTGGAAGTCCTATTGTCGCCATTTATGAGCTACGCTCTCTCAGACAAACAGAGATTTTAAATAATTTTTCTGTTTTTAAATAATTATGTTTCAGTTTTGACATGTTATCAAAGTATCCTATTTAAAAAAAATAACTCTACTTCTAAAACTACTTCTAAAATAACCCTGTTTTGAAAAATTTGAATAATTTGAAAAATTTGAATAAAACCGGTTTTGATTAAAAGTTTTATCGTCGCCATTTATCTACATATAAGCTATGGTCTCTCAGACCGACAGAAAGTCTTTAAATAATTAAGTTTAAAATAATTAAATTTCAGTTCGCCGACATATTGTTAACGCGTATCCTATTTTCAAAATAATTCTATTTTTCAAAATTTAAATAATTAAGCCGGTTTCAGTTTGAAACCCTATCAGCGCCATCCATAAACTACAATCTCTCAGACTTGCGTTTTCGAACGCAAGGATTAAAATTGAGGGTTAACGGAAACTTGGGAAAGGAAGAACAATTATATATATAAGGTGTTCGGGATTTTTTAGAAAACGAAAAATTGTGGATTAATCAGATCAAATTGAGAAGAAAAGTCAAGTACCATTTTGTAAAAATCGCTATAGTTATTAAGTTATTAATGATTAAAAATTATCACATCTAGAGATTCTTTCAATTGATAACTTGAAAATTTACACACTTAATTGCAAAATGGTGAAGGACTTTTTTCTTCAGAATGACCTAACTTACAATTATATGACGGCTATTGTCTAGCGATAGATATGAGTATATTGAACTTTGAACCCTGAATCTTGAGCCTGTGGCTAAGCACAACAGCCGTCATATAATTTGCAGGTTAGGTCATTCTGGATAAAAAAATCCTGTACCATTTTGCAAATAAATGCGCAAATTTTCGAATTATCAATTAAAAGAGCCTCTAGATTTTCAGTTATTAATAATTTAATAACTATTGCGATTTTTGCAAGATGGTACAGGACTTTTCTTCTCAGCTCGATTAATATTCGTTAATCTGATTAATTTTTCACTTCCAAAAGATCCCGGACACTCTGTATATATGGCAAAATGATCTCGAACTGACGCCGGCATGTTCTAACTTTCCCGCTCACTCGATGGAGCGCGATCGATCCGCAGCGAGGAGTCAGCCAGGAATTTTCGGATGAAGGAAGTGTGCATACATTCCATCGAGTTACGGCTAACTTTCGTGCACTTTCTTCGGAAGATACGCGCGTCTCTCAGCAGGAAGATCGGATTGAACGTTCTACATTCACACAGCCGGCAGGTCGTCGGCACGCTCGATTAAAGGCCTGATATTCGCTCTGAGCTTCGCTCGATCGAGACGCGTCCCGAATTCGCTTTTTCGGCAGAGCGGCACGGGAGGAAGCCGTGACTAATAGCGCAACGATGGAATTTCATCCCGAGACCATCGGCCGTAGATGAGACCGGACGCGTAGTCGGGCGGAATCGACCGGCGGTTCGTCGGTGAGGAAGAGAGAAAGACAGAAGAGAAAGGGAGGGTAAGAGAGAGAGAGAGAGAGAGAGAGGGAGAGCGAGAGAATCGAAGGTCGCCGTAATGAATCTCGCTCAATAATTAAGAGCACGAGGTCGTTAACCGGCGAATAGAGAGTCCGACATGATCGAGATCTATTCGAGACTGATCCGATCTTGTCTCCCTTCATCAATTCGCCTCGGCTTTCCTCGCGAAACGTGGGACGTAGTCACGCTGGAGGTGTGATCTCAACGGAAAGCGCTGAATAACGGACGCGTTATAAACGCGAGAAATTAATAAAGAGGAAAAGTCGGAGATATCTCGCGATAAAATTGACTCTCGATTGCAATGCTGGATATAAGTGAATCATCGGCAAAGATCGAGGCAATTGCGCTCAGAAATCATGAGAGAGCCACCACCTGAGCTGAGAGAGAGAGAGAGAGAGCTGATACCAGTCTCTCTCTTTCTCTCTCTCTCTCTATATATATATATATACTATATATATATAATGGCTATTTTGAGGAAGGAAATAAAACATTTTTCCGCGAAATTTTCACACGACCCTCTTGGCATTACCGGCGCAATTTTTTCCGTGACGCACAAAAGATTGTTACAACGGAAGAATGCAAATCGCGCATGAGTCAGAAATATGCGTGCCTCGAGCGGTTATCTACGCGTGAGTTATTTTCCGGTGTTGTCTAACGTGGATTTAATCGGTGGTAATTATGAAAATTGATAATTACCCCGACGGATGCGCAGCAACAATAACTTGGACGTAAGACGTGTTCATGTCCTCGTGATCGATCAAAAATTGAGCGTGCGACGCTGACAATGTAAGCTAACAATCCGGGATTGAAGTCTCCCAAAGTCGTCGATCGATAAATCGTTACTGTCGATTGCCTACTGTGGGATCGTTTCACCGTTATTGCAAAGGCCGTCCTCGCACCGGCTCGCACCGGCTTGAAAGGATCACCTCTAAAGAAGAATGCAGAATTGCCTAAAATGCAGGAGAAATTCGTAAGTTTCGTCAAGTTTTTTTCCGAACGGGATATACAACGCCTTGTTACCGCAAGCGCATTACATAATGCTTATACCGCCGAATTGCCACACCTTTTGCTGCCTTTGAGATTCCCGGCTAGCCGCGAGTACGGTTCTCCGCCGGATTCATTCAACCACCAGGGAGCTTCGAAAAATAGTAGTCACGCTCCAGACTGGAGGATGTATCATCGGTGAGGAAGTCACATTGAAATTCCTCCAGCGGTCGAATCACGCGCACCGCGTCGATTATCCCCAGGAGGTCTCCGATGATGACTCCTTTTCCTAATAGTCTTCAAGTCCGTTCCGAAATCGGTTTCGGAATTTTTGGTTTTGATTATAAGGTTGGCAGGCCTTAAACTAACTTACACACATTCCTAACTCATCAGCTAATCGACTATCAAAATAATAAAAAGATATTTCTGTTTATCTGTCAAATATTGCAAAATAAATAGCTGGTACCAAGTTGGCAAACAGAAATAGTACATGGCTTGGTGACGTTCAAGCGTGATCAGCTGACCAATTACGGAACATATCTAAGTTAGCTTAAGGCCTACCAACTGGAACCAAAGTTTCCGAAACCGATTTCGGAATCGGCCTCTTGCCGATTTGGAACAACGCTCGGTGTGCGGTTCTCATTCCACGAATACGCTTCCGTCTCTTCGTTTCCCTTATCCGCGACCAACCTCGGAAATGTGTGCACATACGCAGTCGATCGTAGCCCTTCGATTTCCTGTCGACGGCTCGACACTCGACGACGCGAATAACAATCGGTCGCAGCGTTAAGGCCGGTTTATACGGGCGATTGTTAATAAAGTGCGTTTCATTTGTACCAAAGATCGCGGGGCAAGCGATTAAAAATTGCAGCAAACAATCGTCCCCAACAAATTGTCGGAACAAGTTGATCACACCTTGCCAATAACCATTGTTCACTTTGGAAGAAAAAAATATCGATAATACTTGTCTCCAACAAAGATATTTTTGTCACTAGCTTCTTGTTATTCTCATTGTTGCTGTTATTTTTTCCATGCAAACCGGCTTTTACGCGATCGACGCGAAGATTCATCGCTATTCAACATTTGTCTCCGCGTGCGGAATTGTTCCTACACGCCCCTCTCCCGCACAGCCCCCTTCCACCCCTCCATTTGAACTGGAATGGATGTCGTGCGCTGATATAATTTAATTGAATATTTTTCCCCTCTTTTTCTCTTCTCTCTCTCTCTCTCTCTCTCTCTCTCTCTCTCTCTCGTTTTCTTCCGCTGCTGTCGATACTATTATCGCTTTTATTACACTCGCCGTCTCTTTCCCAGATCCTAGGATAACAATTATCAGATTTGTTTCTCTCTCTCTCTCTCTCTCTCTCTCTCTCTTCCTCCCTCTCTCCCGCTCGCTGTTCCTCTCTGTCTTTTTTCACGCGCGGCTGACTCCGTGCCGAGGTATGCGCACGTCCGTTTTTTATATTTGCACGACGGTGACGACGGCGACGACGTCGACGCCTTGAAACCTGAGAATTCCGTAAACGGCGAGGCGTGCGCCTGACGCGAGAGCCGCGGATCGTGTCAAGGATATGCAAGAATGTGCATCCTTCGTCCGCAGGACTCGACTCATTATTTTATGTTAATCGTCAGCGCGCATGCGCGCGGGCATTTTCGAGGATATCGTTACGAAATACCGCCGCTGCGCGCTCTACGACTGTGCACTTGGTCGATCCGATTTGAGAAGCTGCCCCTCGCTACCTCCGTCTGCGATTATCCAACTCGCGAGTGTCGTCCGCGAAAACGACACTTCCAGTCGCGGGGGGAAGTTACCTTCGCCGTTCTGGCTGAGAGAAGACGAACATAACGTCCTCAGAGCGAGAGATTTATACGAGCGCTATTAGACGCATGCAAGCAAGGAACGCGTATAAAAGTTAAACTTATCGAGGGGATCAATGCCGTGATTATTTGTAGCTCTTTGATGTATTGGTGAATAATTTCGTAGCGTTTGCTTCCTGACAAGAATTTATCCAAAAAAAAAAGGATTATAATGTTTATACATCAAGATTTATAATATTTTATATATATATCACTTTAAGTCTTCAGAGCAAAACTAGGGATTTAAAATTATGTGTGAAACATTATGAAAATTCCTCTTCTTTTTGGACAAATTTCTATCAGAAGGTACGAAATTACGCACCAACTGAATATAATTATTAGAAATCAGACTGATCAGAGCTAATTCGTCGCGAAAAGTAATTCATAATGGCTCTCAATATATAATGGAAGAGACACTTTGCATGGTACATGTGTCAATATACAAGATGTCTGACGACGATTTATCTCTCAGGTGTATGTGGATTAAGTCCAACTGAAGAGAAATTGCTTTTTGCGAAACATTTTGCGAACTGCTACAAAAATTTTGAATCATCAATTGAAGAAGATTGACGAATAATCATGCGCGATATGTCAGATGTACTGTGATTACGGTTCTTACCGTCCGTGCACTTGTAGGTTAGGTCAAACCTGAGCCAAAAAGTCCCGTGCCATTTTACAAATAACTACGTAGATTTTTTAGCTATTAATTAAAGAACATTGATGCATAATTGCATGTGATCATCCATCAATCTTCTGTGACTAGTAGCTTGAAATTTTACGTAGTTTCTCGCAGAGTAGAGGAATTTCTTGTGCAGCTTAATCTAATCCACATATACACGAGAAGTTCATATGTAGCGCCAGACATCCTGTGTATATCGAACCAATATTTCTTTCATTTATAAGTTTGAAGATACGTATAATACCCACATATTGAAAGTTATTATAAATTATTATATATATATATATATATATAATAATTTATAATACATATATATATGTATATGTATCAAACTGAACAAAAATTTCATCTACCATTTTGCTGACCACATAAAATTCTGTATCGTTAAAAAGTTTGTTAAAAAAAAATTTGTTAAAAAGGTTGGCGGACAGTCACATGCGATGATGCACCATCTTAAAATTAACGAGTAAAAGGAACATATATAAATTGCACGGTTTAATCGAGATGTACGCGCAAAGTCAGACAGTGAAACGCAAGGATCGGCTCGGCACTATCTACTGACGCGTGACGTTCGGTTAATCGACGCTCGCTATACGCGTTCCCGATGAGCATCCAGGTTACGCGTTGCTCAAGCAAGTAGCTGGCAGCGTTGGGTAGTCGAAGGCGGATCGGTAGTCGCATGAACCGTCATTTACCTCGTCATTCTGCAACTACTAATTTTTCCCTTGCAAAAACATCGCGCGATTCGTCGGCGTGACGCGTCGCGGCTCGATTGTGCACGATCGCACGATTTCGTTTCTCCGATCTGTCTGAAAATATACTCATCTTGCCGTACATACACGCGCGTTTTCTCGCCTCCGTACTCCGTGTTTCTTGCACGATGTAAATTCCGCGAGACGCGCACGGCTTACGGTCGAAATGAATCCGCTCGCTCGCTTTCACGTCTCGCCGATACCGAGAGCCGGACTACGAACAGAATAGAAATAATGACGATAATTGATGTACAGAACAGGGCAGCTCTCTCAGGGGCAGCTCTTTGTACTTAGCGTCGATGCTGGAATGATAATCGCAACCTATTCACAACGGTGAGTTTCGGCATGGCGGCCTCTCTTGCCGTTCCTTTTTCCATGCCTCCTCGTAAAGCACGCGATAGCGCGTTGTCTCGGCGCGGCGCGGCGCGGCGCTCCCGGCCGAAAGAACTGGTTCTCCCTCCGGAGGGTGGTTAAACCCGGTGCAATGCGTGCATTTAGTGAAACATCGCGCTGGAATGCAAACACGTGTGGAAGGGAAGGGTAGGTAGAGGTGCATGTGCGCGCGCGGATGGGAAGCTGTCGCCGCCGCCGCAGCCGCCGCCGCAGCCGCCGCCGTCGCCGCCGCCGTCGCCGCCGCAGCCGCCGCCGTCGCCGCCGTCGCCGCCGCCGCCGCAGCCGCCGCCGTCGCCGCCGCCGTCGCCGCCGCCGCCGCCGCCGCCGCCGCCGTCGGGGAAGGCGGAGAGCCGAGCGCCGGAATTCGTACGAATTCCTCACCGCCCCCGGCGCGAGGTGCGCTTTGTGCCGCTGATGATGCGCCTACGAGAGCCCTCTGGGATACACGGCCGCGTGCTTTCGCGGGGAGAGCGCGCTGCGGGCATTTTTATCGCGATTTCATCGCATAGATATATTACGTGTACATAGATACAGCACTGCCTCCCGTCTTTGTCTTGATCCCTCCCGCATTAAGGTTACTTCGGATAATTATAGATAAGTGGGTTGGAGAGGGCTACATTCGCCTTCCTCGGCTAAGCGCAATCGCGGATTCCTCTCGCGAGTGCTGCTGATATATGCGCGGTATTAACGCAAACGTTTCTGCGACGTGAGGACAAATATTTCGATGTTTCACGCGTCTTCGGCAATGTAGATTGAATTGTCCGCCGGAACGTCGTCTTAGATGATTGTGCGATGATGACATTTGTTTTCGCACTTTGGGATATAAGACAAAAATGATAGAGATAAGTTGGTGCCAGAACTTCATCTGGAATAATCATCTAAATAATCTTTTATCTAGATAATAGAGCAAACACTGGTCGCGATGACGCGTACGCGAAGAATGACGAAATGCTGGGAAGAATTTACACGTTTTTCATTATTATTTAGATAAATTAAGAAATTAAAAAATTGCAATTTTTGAACATAAAATTTTAAAATTAAAAATTTTTAGAGATAAAATTTTAAATTCTTAAATATAGAATTTAAAATTTGAAATTCAACTTAATTTAAATGTGAATTTTAATCAAATATAATTAGATTTTAAGTAAAAATTTTAAGTAGATGTTAAGTAAGTTAAATTTGATTAGTTAAATTAATAAAATCGAAATAATAAAATTTAATTGATTAAATTAAACAAAATTAAATGAATTTAAATTTAATTAATTAAATTGATAACATAAATAAATTTAAATTTTATCAGGTATAATTAAATTTTAAATAACCAATTAAATTTGATTAATTAAATTAACAAAATCGAAATAATGAAATTAAATTAATTAAATCGATAAAATCAAATTAATTAAATTTAAACAGATTTCAAACTCAAAGTTCGAGTTAGAATTCAGAACTAGAAATTTTTTAATTCGCCTAGCAAAGTTAAAATCACCTAAGCGCGACACTGATCGCGGCTGTACCCTGTAGTTGCCCAGTCGCGTCCGCTTGCACGGAACATGGCGGCGCTTGTGGAAAGCCGGGACATCGGCTTTGCGGATTTGCATGCGGCGCGAGCCGCGTGTTCCAATCCGACGTTATCCAGCCACAACGATCGCTCTTACGACGGGGTTAATCCCTCGCGCGAAGAAGCGTTCGCCGTGATGACGATCGAGGCTCGCTCGACGGCGGCGGCGCTGGAAACGCGACGTGCACGCGATGCGCTCCGCGTCTCGCTCTGATTCCGATTGCCGCGTGAGAGATCGCGGCGGTGATTTCGCCTTGACGTCGCCTCTTAACGCGGAGCGAAAATCTCCGATTTGTTATTCCAGCGACGCGCGCCGGCGACGAAAGTGAATCCGTCGCCGTCCTCGCGGCTGACTGCAACGACTTCGTTCGAACTTGCGAGCAATTTCCATCTATAATCCCGCCGCTTAGATCGCCGCTTCTCTCATAACGATGTCGCCAGATCCTTGGATATAAATTTGCCTTAAATATAAAATCTCGCTCTTGCACTCGCTCTCGCTCGGATCGCAGAAAAGTTTGCGTGAACGAGTGAAACGCGTCTTTCTGCTTGAAGGAAGCAGCATTTCCAACTTATGCTCCTTATGGGCCAAGTTGAGTCCTGCAGAACTGGGAAATTCCGCTTCCCCTGACGAAAACGCGTTCGCGCTTTACGACGCGTCACGTCGTCAACGTTAACGGAAGTTTTTTTTCTCCGTGCGTGCGATATTAAGTAACAATTATCAACAAGCGCCACGTTCCGAAGCGTCGCGAATTAACGAGCCTGAGAGTCCAGACCAGAGGTATTTCGTGCGCGAGCTGCGCGCAGGGTGCAGAGAGGGGATAATTCTCGCATCGGAAGGAGAGCATTCCTGCCAAATTGCTCTTTCAATTTCGCATGGCTCTCGGCGCACCGGCCGGCCGCTTCGTGTCGCACGCGCGTGCATCCTCCTGTGGAGTACTGAACTCGTTAATGAGATGCAATCGTCGTAGCCGCGTCGTGAACGCGCGGTGGAAGGAGAAAAGAGATCCCGAAACACAGATCGCGCGAGAGTGCGAGAGAGATTCGCCTCAAGCTGGTTTCACTGCCAAGGTGAATCTATCGAAGCGCGTAGAAGTAGAGAGAGAGAGACTTGGACGCGCCAACGAAGCGCGATATCGAGGCTCGAAATGCTTTCTCCGCTGCCTCCGCTCGTCGACGAATGAGATTTTCGACGGAGTCCGACATTTTCCGTCGCACTTGTCATTGTGTGCCCGCACACATGCCTGCGTTACGTGTGCGTGTGAAGAATAAAATTCAACGATCGCGATCATCATTCAGTTTCGCAAGTCGACGGTCGAATCGATGTCGACGAAGGTTTTTCGGGACCGTCTGGTTTCACGAAAACTCTCATTTCTTCAATTTTTCGCTCAAGCGTCTGATAAGGCGAATCCCGCCTTATCAGGAAAATTAATAGGATTCTGGTAAGGGCCTGATTATTTTTCCCTAACATTAATCGGAGCCCAATAGGGATAGAAAAACAAGGGCCTTACAAGATGTGTAACAAATGGTTTAATGGGTCCTTATAAGGCAATATTAATAGGGCCTTTTAAAGAAATGTTTTTATTATTGCTTGAATAAAAATATTCGTTCTTTTCATTCCAAGAAATTTAGACTGTAATTTCTTTATTTCTCTATAACCTCGTTAGTATATAAGAACAAGAATTGTTTATTTTAAAAATATAGCATATTTTACAATAAAATATAGCATTCCTTATACATAAAAATTTTGCTACTGTTTTTATTAAAGTTTACTGCATTTCAAAACGATGGCAATACTAGAAAAACTTTGGAAGAAACTAATGAATATAGCAAATAATAAAACTAATAAAATTTATTTTTAATTGCAGTATAATAAAAAGATATTTAAAAGAACCAGATAAAGCGTACCTGCTAAAACAATACTAAACTATGACAATTTTATTACACACTTCAGATTTTATTAATTTTTTATAACAAAACTTGATTTTACATATCTAAATCATCCTTAAAGATAATAACCTAACCTTAAAAGATCCTTTTAAGGCCTACATCAATTTTCAATGTTAAAGCGTTATTTTGTAAAATCTAAGGCATCCCTAAAAAATCCTTCTAAGTCCTTCATCAGTTTTCCTTATCAAAGCCTTATTTAATAAAATCTAAAATATCCTTAAAAGATTCATCTCGGAGCCTGATGTGGTAATAATGAAGCGTCCCTTTTTAGGGCATCCTATTTTCAGTCTTATTAGAGATCTTATACTTCACGAGGATGGCCCTAACAATTTTTTGCTCGGGATTCCCCGACGCCATTGTTCGGGGAATTGTATGAGCGACAGCAAATTGTAGCTACCTGTAGTGATTGTTCCGTTTCTTTTAAAAATTCTGCCATGAGACGAAACAGTTTGAATAAATGAGCAATTTTCTTCTATTATCTTAATTTCATAAAGATTAGATTCCTTGACATTTCGTTATGATTCTCTTTCTCTCTCTCTCTCTCTCTCTCTCTCTCTCTCTCTCTCTCTCTCCCTCTAATAAGATGAATTCTCAAACGAAATTTGGTTAACTACCACTGGTCGACTCGAAGGTTGGAATTGCACTCCCATTTCGTCATTATATCTAGGAGATATCGCGTTGATCGATTATCTATAATCTAGTCGGTATCTAATTGGTATCATATCCAAATCGAGTCGATATATGGATATATCGATTCAACTTGAATATGAATAAGCCGAATAATGACTAGACTGTCGACATCTGCATAAAGCTGCATTTCAGTTACTGACTCCTTGCACTACCACTACTTCTCTTCTTCTCTCTTTTCGCGAGTAGGTCTTGATATATATCTCTATATATATCTTCTTACTAAATTTCCAAAGTGTACATTCAGTTCAGTAAGAACGAACGAATGTAAAGTATTTTCCAGGTATCGTGATAAAGTCTAAGGGTGACTTACCAAATTCCGTTCAAAGCAACCAACGGCTAATTCAGCCCCGACACGACTGAGTTGCCAATATAAAAAGTTAAACAACTTCTTATAGTACGGGAGGAAAAATTCTCTCGTTTTCTCTTTATATTCGGGCAATAATTTTAATTGACTGATTTATTTAATTAATTAATTTATATCACGCATAATCTAACTTTTACCACGTCAATGGAAGTTTAGGACGACGTTTTGTCTATTTAGAAATGTCTGTTAGCAATTCTGTTGGTTCACTGTCTATGAAAACCTTTGCATGTAAAAAATTCGTAACCGTAAGGTCATGAGAAAATTAACCAATCACAGTCGATTATTCTCCTAGGGCGCTAAGGGAATAATCGACCGTGATTGGTCAGTTTTCTTACGACTTTAGGGTTACGATTAAAATTCTTCTTACATGCAATGACCTTTGATTCGCTAACGGAATTGTCTAAAGCCCGTATCAGACTACGGATTGGGATTGAGTATTGGATTGAAATTTAACCAATCAGGGTTAAGTTTACTATATTTGAGATTACTTTCTTTCTTCCAATTGGTCAAATTTCAATCCAATCTCAATCCCAATTCATAGTCTGATACGGGCTTAAGAGTCACCCTTAGAAATATCAAATTGATCGCTACCTGACTTCAGCTTGATTTCGACATGATTTCGGCTGGATTGCTTATCGTGCATCGTTTCTGCACGGTTCTCCTTCGTGCCTTCGTGACGGTGATTTCGAATGCGATCTTGGTATGGCGGCTTAAGGCTACGCGCGGCCCTTGTCGGGGTTAAGGCCTCTGGAGTCGTAAAAATGACGATGACTCGTGGCATATTGATTCCGTGTTGCACACGTAGACTACGTTATCGCGCGTTGTTTACGATGTTTACGATTAGTGCCTGTTAACGTTCCTAGGTAATCGCCAATTAGACGGCATCCGAGTATTGTTCAAGGTAATTCATCGCGAACACATCGGAATGATGTAACCTCTCACGGCAAGACGACCTTGGAAAGCCGGAAAAAAGTGTCTTACATCGCGACGAGGCTCCTTTTCTTCCTGTACAAAGTGTAACGACAAGGGAAGAAGCTGAAGAAGCGAAGAAGGTGGCGGTGGAGGAGGTAGTCATCGGACACCACCTCGACGGGTCTCATTCGACGTCTGAATTTTCGCGTGAAAATTGCAGATGGCTCTGTTCCGCGGGTAATTCGAATTTTACCTCAGGACCGACTCAACAACGTTGCAACAACAGGATGAAAAAGACTCTAAGCGGAGGAACAAGAGCGAGAGAGGCATCGTCGAGCATCGACGACCGAACGTTCAAAGCTTGGGAAAGTGTTGGATGATCGGCCGATAAATCGTACACTCGACAACTCAGTCTCGGAAGACCCGCTCTCTCGATCATTCGGAGACCCGGTCGGATTCGAACGCGACGCGCCTATCGTCGCGCGTAGAACAGCAGGATTTTCAGAGGAGCTACGTGTACTCGAGCGCATCCTGCGTTGCGCAATGCTTTTAATCCCCGACGCGAGTCCCTGTAATCGGCCGATTGCGTAAGTAATTTTCGTCTCGGCGCAATTAATCAACGGCGTGTCGTCGAAATGGCTGCGTTAAACACCGGCACGGATATCGCGCCGTCTCCACGATTTGCGGTTCGTCGATTCGCGACTACTGTCTTTAGAAATGAGTATCGATCGATCGCCTTAACCCGCTATTTTAGGACGTTACGCTGCCCCTTCGATCGTACATCGCGCTCGGCTATATCGAGTGCGCCAATTAGGATGCAAATGACCGCTCGTAACTCCGAGGTGATAACGAGCGCTGTCCAGGCCGCGATTCAAACTCGCATTTGTGAAAGCGTCGTTAACAATTGGTGATTAGTGGTGGCGTTTCTAGTAGTATAGTTGCGAATTTTGCCGGGTTTTTGGCGTTTAGTGCAAACACAGTGGGTTTGCAAGTCGATTTGGTGGTGAAGGCTAAAGTTCTGTTCCGAAATTGGTTCCGGAAACTTTGGTTTTAATTATAAGGTTGGTAACTAATTTGAACTTAAACTAATTTAAACACGTTCCGCGATTGATTAGCTGATCACGCTTGGATGTTCACCGCCATGTACTACTTTTATTCGCAAACTTGGTATTTAACTATTAATTTCACAATATTAGATAGAGAAATGGATAGATTTTTACTATTTGTTATCTTGATAATTAGTCAATTACGGAACGTATTTAAGTTAGTTTAAGGCCTACCAACTTTATAACCTCAAAACCAAAATTTCCGAAACCGATTGCGGAACAGGCCTTAAATTTCTTATTGGTATCGACGCGCTGCATTGACAACGAATTCGCTTGACGTTTTGTCGACACCTACGAGATATCGCACAGGTATCAACTGATTATCGACTAATCGATATCTGAACTAATATTGTATCCAAGTTGAGGCGATATTTGAATATATCGACTCGATTTGAGCACGATGTATAAACTGAGTGGTAGATAGATTATTGACATCTACGATATCTTGCGGATCTCGCGATGAGATTTGGAAATGTTAAATCGATCATTGATTTTTACATAACTTCCACTCGATTTCGAGCGAATACTTTATTGACTTTCGCATGTCCTTCGAGAGTCCTCGTTTCTACGAGCTTTTGTATTTCTTGATCGACTGTCAACCAGCATTTTCGCCCGGGATATTAATTAAGGTTGAGTATCTAATTGTTTCTACGTGTAATATTTTTTAGATACCGCGATGAAGTCTTAGGAATATCGATCGATCGATCTCCGCATGATTTCGACTGAATTCTTTATCGATTTGTGAACTCGAGTGCTCCGAATTCAGAAACAAGCACTGTCCCCTATTCCAAGTATTCTTCACCTTTTCTTCATTGTTCTTTTCTCACTTGTATTTCTCACAACGTCACTGAACGTTAATTCGACGATTAACATCATTTATCTTGTCGCTATTTAGGAAGCGTGATTTACGTAGTAGTTGTCGGAACGCAGAAATCACATCGCCTCGAAGTGAATGAAATTCCCGAGATATTTGTATGTTTGTTATGTAGGAGCCAATGTTGCTTCACGACATGTTCCTTCGTTCGCTCTCAAAACGATCTGAAAACTTTCCGACCGCAATCTTCCGAAACGCAGCTCACTATCCAATGAACAAACCTAACCGAATTATCTCTAGGAATTAATCCAAAAAACATCTTCTCCCCTTGTGTTCTCTTTCATAATTACAGTTCTAATTCAAATTGAATTTAATTATAATTCAAATTTGTTTAGAATTAAATGTTAAATGACTAGAGCTTAAAATAACACATTTGCATTTGGAGAACACCCATTGAATCTCGCGTTGCATAAGAAACAAAAGTTCCAACCGCACTGAAGCCACAGTGATCAGCACACATGAGCTCAAAGATTGCGGCGATCAGACGGACCGAGTTAGGATAAAAAAGCCGGTGACTTTTTCAAGATAAGAAAAGTTTTTTTTTAATGGCGTTTTTAGGATAAAAAGACTCGATGGCTTTCCCTAAAGCTAAATCCTAAATGTTTCAAAGCTAAATCCTAAATCCTAAACCTTTTATCCATCTTTCCATTTTTTCCTAAAGCTAAACCCTAAATTTCTTATCCATCGGCTTTTCTTTTTATCCTTAAGTCAAATCCTAAATCTTCTCATCTACCGGCTTCTTTTCTTATCCTCAAACTAAATCCTATATTGTTTTTACCTTAAAACGTACAACGAAGACATCCCCCGACGCGGGTGGTACTCACCGTGGCAGGCGGCGCCAAGGACTAGCAAGGCGATAATCCAGGTGACCGTCATTTCGGCGAAGGCGTAGGACCGAGTCATCCGCGACAGAGCCGCGCATTTATCACTGCACACGGGCGACGGGGCCGGGACGTCGTCGCTCGCGCGCGTCCTGGGGCGTCCTGGCGTCTCCACGTGTGTGTCGCGAGGCGCTCGCTCGCTCGCTCCGGCGCGATTTGCGCTCGTGGCGGAGCGATGACGCGTGTTAAGGGCGCCAGTGACTCCCCTCTTCTCCGCGCTAATGTCCACCTTCCGCGACGCTGGTCTCCACCTGGTCGCTACCTGACGTCAGGTGACGGATGCGCAAGAGCCCGCCGGTCGGCGCGACGCTCCCGTTCCCGGCGACGTCGAGGGTGTGCGCGAGCGAGCGAGCGAGCGAGCGAGCGAGCGAGCGAGATTTTCGCCGCGCTGCTCTCTCGGCCGCTCTCCGTGGAGATCTTGAACGGACAATGAAACGGAGCAAATGAGAGACGCTGCGCGGAGAGGAGATCGCGGATGAGGACTGAACGGCTCGCGTCGTTTGTCGTTTGTGTGCGCGCGCGGTTTTACACCTCTCGCTTTGATCTCCTCCCCTCCTCCGCCCCTCAAAAAGGATTCTAACGAGAATTCTAACGCGCCCCGTCCGCGGTAACGCCTCCCCTACTGACAAATTTCTATTGAGATCGAAAGTGAGATTTGCAAAAAATTTCCTACGAGAATTCAATTATTTTATATGATATCTCAATTGAAATATCATACGCAAAAATAGAGAAGCTTTTCTATTTTTTTTTTCTCAAAATTGAAATACTTCATTACTGACATTCTCATGTGATTTTTTACATATATTTTGATATATATAAAATTCAATATATAAAATAGGATATATACAGAGTGTCCCATTTTAAATCTCCCAGGCAATATCTCGAAAAATATGGAAGAGAAAAATATGGAAATACGGAAAAGTGGTTTCAAGGGGGATATAAAACAAGTATATCAATTTGTTTACAGATGGTGCTATTTTCGAGATATTCATTAATCATTACTTCTTTTAAATGGAAACCCCGATTTCTTGTTACACCATCTTTTTTTACTTCAATTAATTTGGATAATTTTTGTCTGAAACATTTTTTTATTTACTTAATATTTTTTTAGATATTTAAGGAAAACTTGGTAACTTTTCAATATTTAACTTATGATATCTCACTAACTATTTGTCGGAAGAAAAAATACTACTAGATTTTTTTACTCTATTTAATCTCAAGAATATATTGTTACAATAGTGTCGTAACTTTTGTTAACTTATCGATTTTTGGAAATTTCAAAATTATCAAATTAACAAAAATCGGGATGCTATTGTAACAATATATTCTTGAGACTAAATAGAGTAGAAGAGTCTAGTACCATTTTTTCTTTCAAATTAGTTAGCGAAATATCGTTAAATATTGAAGTTATTAAGAATATTGAGAAAGTTACCAAGTTTTCCTTAAATATCTAAAAAAATATTAAGTAAATAAAAAAATGTTTCAAACAAAAGTTATTCAAATTAATTGGTAGAAAAAGATGATGTAATAAGAAATTGGAGTGTCCATTTAAGAAAAGTAATGATCAGTGAATATCTCGAAAGTGGCGTTATCTGTAAACAAACTGATATAGTTTATGTCCCCCTTAAAACCATGCAACTTTTGTTTGAAATATTTTTCCATATTCTATCTTTCATTTATAATATCTTTCATATTTTTCGAGATATTTAATCCTGGGGGATTTAAAATGGAACAACCTGTATTTCAATTGAAAAATTGTTAGCTATTTTTTTCATGCGACATCTCAATTAAGACATCATATGAAATAATTGAGATTTTATGTGGGAAATTTTCCGAAAATCTCATTTCAGATGTTATAGACGTTTTTCAACGGGATCGCGTTGACGTAGTTTTTATGTCAATTATTTGTTATTAATAAGAATGTGATTTGCTGGATGTTTCCGTCTCTCTTTCTCTCTCGAGCACTTTTTGCTTGAAAATTCGTCGATTGATCGCGACGACGATTTTTTCATCTCGTGACAATTCCCGTACGGAGAAGGAGGGAGGAGTACGCTATGGTATCGACATCGGGATTGCTGATCAACAGCGCGATTGTTGCGGTAAATTTTTGTGAATCACTAGCGGTGTTATCGGGAAAATGATACTCGCGCGCGTGCAGTGTTCGATATTATCTAAATAGAATTATGCGGATAAACGTCTCCGGATAAAGTCCCGGCACCGACTTATCTCTTCATCCAGATGATACAAAGATACGAAGATATATTTTCGTCTGTCGGCATGTTAATTGAAAAAAAAATGTTATCTTTGCGAAATTATGCAAGATGACATTCGCAGATAACTCAGCCCGCACCGCTGCGAATAAAATACCGAATCATTTGTTCCTTCACGTCGTGGACGTCGTTTTTTGCGTTTCTCGCAGAGACGCCGTCGAGAGACTGAGATTGCACATGTCGATTCGTCTATGAACAGAACGCACACGATGCCGAGAAAGAAGTTTACACAATTTCGTCTTATCTTCATCCGGCTAATCTTTTCTTCCCTTTGATCAACCGCATCACTATAGTGGAACAATTATCGGAAGGAAAACGACCGCGCTATAGCCGTCACGATATCGCTTATTGAATGAAGAGTGAACTCGCTGTTGACCGATCCCATCCGATAAAGCGGCATTTCTCTTCCATCCCGAGACACCCCGTATCGGAAACGTGCTCTTCTTTCGGGAAGAGCCGTCCTTATTACAACGCATATCATCACGAAAGTCACACGCGCGAGTTCAATCTTTCCCCCCGACCTTATGCATTCCCCAGTGACCGTTTGCCAGATCCAGCGAGAGCGCGCCTACTTCGAGAGGGAAAATCAAGCTATTCAACGACGCGCCATTCAAACACACGCTGCCGCCCACGTCCTCCTCATTACTCACTGTATCTCCTTCAAAAGTCGCGGTACACTTCTCTCCCCTGATCTCGATCGATCGAGCGAGCGAACGAGGAACAGACGAGGAGGACTCAACGAGCGCTGCGTGCAATCATCCGAGTGCTCCAAAAGTGTGTCGTCGCGAGGCAGAACGAGGCACTGCGCGCTGCGCGTGATCGGATAACAATTCGCTACTGATCGCCCGCGCGAGTGGCTGATCAGTCACCGAATGAGCGGTAACGCGAATGAGCTGTGATCCGCGACTCGGAGAGAGACCCGGATGTGTCGCGAGTCGGCGTTGGAGACTCGCTCTCGCTCGCGCTGCTCCCGCCAAAAGTCGATAACTGAAATCGAGCGATCTCGCGCGGCCGTTCAAGCCGCGGCGGCTCGTCCAAGTTCGCGCGCGTCCGTCCGTCCGATGGTATCACGGGATGCCGAGGGGGAGAGACACGGCAATCCGCGGGGGGGCCCCGAGAGACAGAGAGAGAGAAAGAGAGAGAGAGAGAGAGGGAGAGAGAGAGGGAGAGGGAGAGGGAGAGAGAGAGAGAGAGAGAGAGAGAGAGAGAGAGAGAGAGAGAGTTCCCGTGGCGGATCCGTCGGATCCGGCGCGCGTACGGAGTGTCGACGAAGCAGCCGCGTGCTCGCTGGTGCGCCGCGATTGCAACTGCCTGCCGTAGGCGGACGACGACGCTCGACGGCCGCCGCGTTCTAACTTGCGACTCGGCCGTGCGCGAGTGGAGGGGCCGCTGTTACCTCAGGTACCCGAGGTACCCGCCGAGGTACCCGACGAGGTACGTGCGCGCCGTGGGAGCCAGGGGGACCCCTACCTTACCCGACCCGCCGAGAGCCGACGAGGAGCTCTACCGAGGCTCGTCACCTGTGCGACTCCACCTCCCACCTGACGACCCGCGTGGATACCTTCCAAGGGGAGAGCTCCTCGCTAAAGACAAGTCGCGATAAGGTGTATCCGCCCGACGAGGAATTCCTAAGCAGAGCCGCTTCTCCTCTCTGCCCCTCTTGCTCCTCTCTTTCTCTCACCTGTCTTTCTCGCTCTCTTCGACTCGTTTGAGCGGCTTTTACGCGGCAGAGACGGGAGTCACTGCCGCGCGGCATAGAAACCGCCGCGGATGTTATCGACGGCTTCGCAGAGAGGAGAGGATGGGGTATATAGCCTTATGGAGAGCGGCGCTCTTCGGCGAAGATGTCGCGCGACCGGGGAACGGTACGTTCGGATTAATAGAATTCGCGTCAAGTGTCAAGTTGAAGTCATGTGAGGATCAAGGTCCGCTTGATTTTCGAAAATTTCGAAGATTTCATCGCGATATCCAAATGTCTTATTCGTCGCAAGCGGTCACAAAGCGGCGTCGATATGAAGGAAAAAATCCAGTTGCAAATAATCGCCATCGGTATCGATTTGCGGAGCCAGAAGATAATCGACCTGTCTGTCGGAAAATGGTGTAAAACATTTATTATCTTCTGTACTAAAAATTAATGAAATACTCATATTAAGAACATTGCGTCGTCGATATAACTCTTTTTTTAACAAGGAAATTCTTGGAAATGTCAGCCGTCAAATGATCATATAAAGATTGTAGGATTCGGAGTGAAGTTACCCGAGAAAAATTAATAGGGCTCTGGTAAGGGCCTGATTATTTTTCCCAAACATTAATCGGGCATATAGAAGGACAAGGGTCTTATTACAAGATATGTATAACAAATGATTTAACGGATCCTTATAAGACAATATTATGAGGGCCTTTTAAGGAAATATTTTTATTATTGCTTGAGTAAAAATATTCGTTCTTTTCATTCCAAGAAATTTAGACTGTAATTTCTTTTCAATTCGAAGACACATGTATAAGTATGTTTCTTTTCCAATACGCATAATAATACTGGTTTCATGTTACCATGTATAAAAGTCATTTCTTGTACAATTTTCCGAAAATATTCATTCTCAGTCTTTATACATCAGTTTTCCCAAATGGAAATTTTAATCATAAAAATATGACATTTATTGAAGGTTATAAAAAAGGCTTTGTATTACTTCGTTTTATGCCTTACATTTTTCGAAAATATATATCCAAGACTATGCGAATATGTCGAGATCAGGTGCCTATAGATGCCTATTTGCAATATATATCTCTTTGAAAATATTCATGTATGATGAAATAATATCAGATATGTCAAGCGTTTGTTCAAAGGAGGTACTTAAGAAATGGAAATAATGAGAACCACGTAAATTTTTATTTGAGAAATACATGCTTTTACACGAAAAATAAACAATTCTATCGTATTATTTAAATTAATAGTAACATATCCGTCTCTCAACATTTTCTCTTTCATGCGTTTATGGCCATTTACACGTCCACGTAGCCCTAACAGTTTCTTGAAATCATAATACGCATGTGCGCAAACGAATATCTGTTATAACAATAGAAATTTTTCTTACGTAGGAACAAAAAAGAGAGATCGAGCGCCGCGGTGCGGCGCGACGCCGAGTACATATGAAACAAAAGCGAAACAAAAGTAGCTTTTCCGGAGTTTCAGGATCGATTGGTCTTCCGAGTCAAATATCTCGAGCATGGAAATTATAATAAAAAATTTTTCTCATATAATGTCTGTCTCGCGCGTAATTTGCAACAAGCCCGATCAAGATTGGTGTCGGAAATACGGAGATTTCGAAATCTCACCTGCAAAAGGGTCCTTTTTTTCGCTAACAATTTCAGATTCAGATCTCACATATACGCACACAAACAAAGCGAGTTTGTCCATCAAGCTGCGTTTGCATTGCCACGCGATGTCAGCTCCAGATTACACGTATATGCACGGACACAAATAATGCGAGTTTGTTATCAGATGTGTTTGCAACATACAGGTTGAAATAAAATAAGTATTTCATTATCTCTGCGTTCGCTTTAGACGCTTATGTGCGCGTCATTCTATTCTTTATTGCTCGTTGCTCATGCATATGCGGAAGGGAGTTTCTTGAAGGGCCAATTGATCTAGAATCAAATCGCGTTTCTTTCAGTCAAATTTCCTCTCGCGGAACCGATTATTTTCATTTTGGGTAATAGTTAAATATAATTTAGGCACGGATATATATAAAATTATTAGTACAATTTCAACCACAATGGTGAAAGTATAACTGATGGACATTATACAAACGTTATGCGTGTTAAGTGCACAGAATGGATTTCAATTAATTCTGTTTGATGATCATCCAGACGGACTGACACGCATTTTCCCGTCCTTAGCATTACCCAGGATGAACGACGTGGACGTGGCGGGGCTTTCATCCCTTTGGGGTGCTTGATTTACGTGAGTCCCCTTGCCTCTCACGATTCGGAATGTATTGGTTTGCGTGCGTACGTGTATGCGTGTGTGTATATGTGTGCGTACGCGTGTATGTCTGTGGGTGGGTGGGTGAGTGTTTCATGTAATATTTGAAATCTGTATCACTTACTTTCTTCTCCATGACTACCATAGCGTCCCATTTGTATCATTGGGATATCTTTTGATTAATACTTTGTTCGTCTGGATAATCATCAAACAGAATCAATCCAGCGCGCAACCGGTGCTTCCAATTCTAGCTTTATCTCGGAAATGAAAAATCATAACGAAACGAAATACATGGCATTTCAAAGCTTCAAAAATTAGTACGTTTTTACTTTTACGTGGTATTAATGAAATCGAGAAAAAAATTTGCTGCCGTGCTACGTCACGAAAAGCATAAAAAATGTCGTTTTTCAACTCTGAGGACATTTTTCTCAAAATCGTGACGTGTTAGCCAAATTTGAACAACAAATTCATGCTCAGCAGGCAAAAGTACATCGAAAATGACTATTCACACTCATGTAGTCGGCAGCATTTAAAATTTGTTGCCCAGTGTTTTCGTGCTTTTAATGGCTTTTTCCATTCTGATCGCGATTCTGAGTCCGTCATTTTGAATTTTCAAAAATACTATATGGCATCGAGAAATAGACACTTCAATGAAAATTTTAAGCGATTTTAGAGCATTTTATCTCAAAAAATATGACTCATTCAATTATCGATTTTATCGATGTCTTGCCATCTCCTTGTCAAATATAAGGCAAAGGACGACACCGGACCGGGCTGCCGCCTCGACCAGCAGGTCTTGCACCGGCAGGGAATTATTTACATTCCCCTGCAGAACCCGCAGCCTCACAACGGTTCAGGCTTAACGGCCTCCCTTCGCCCCACCACGAGCGCAGTACATTCAGAGGAACCAAGACGGTGATTGTTGTCCCGACCCTCCTCCGCGCATACCGCACACCAAGACGGCACAACACATTCACGTGCAACATGTCCCGGCCGACCGCAGTTGTAGCACGCCTGGCTCCTTTCTACAGTAGCTCGGCATGCATCCCGGACGTGCCCAAACTGCCAACACTTGTAGCACTGCACAGGTTTCGCCTTAAGCAGCTTAACCCGCGCAGAGACCCACCCCACTTTAACGCGACCAAATCCAGCCAGCTTCATCGCAGCGGCCAGGGGACACTGAACCCAAACGGACCCTATCCCCTTGGCCGTACGCCTGATGTGGCCTATCCGAACCTCCGACACCGGACAGCCACCACCCTCCGAGATCACCTCTTTAACCTCCTCCAATGTCACAGAGTCGTCCAAACCGAACAGGCGCAGCTGTCCCCTCGCAGTCGGCCGTGACACCATCGCCTCCTCTCCCAGCACCAAGCGCAGCTGGGTTGCCAAGGAGTCAGCCTTAGCGGTACCCTCCGGACCTGAAATCTCCAACAACCGACCACCGTTGGCCGCTTGCCGGATACGCAACGTTTTAATGCCAAGATCAGGCAGCGATATTTCCTCTCGAGCCTTGAGCAAAGCCGCTGAATATGAGAAGGCATCTCCCTTCCCCTTAATCGCAACCGCTGCTGTCCGCGGAAGCTTAGGCTTAGGTACCCCTCCCGGGACGCCCGCGCGCGACGATCCCTCGCTCGATACTTTCGCAGACTTAGGAGCCAGACGCACCGGAACCCTTTGTATGGGAGACGGAGGCGGGTTTTCCAGCCCCATCTGCGCCTCCGAAGAAGCCGCTCTCTCTTGCGCATGCTTTCGACGCAAGCGCCTCTTCGCGCTGTGACTCAACATAGTTTGCAATTTCGCCGGCCGATCGAACGACGATGCCACGGGTACAGAGACAGAATCCGCCGAGCCTCTTTTTCGCATCCCGGAAGGGGCCGCCTCGGAGAGAACCACTTGAATATCCTCAGTTATCCGGAGCGACCCCTTCCCGATCGCAGAGCGGCGGACAGGGGTACCACCCCCACCTACAGGCCCCGCTGGGCCACCGCACATATGCGGGCCACTCGCCACGCCAGGGGCACCGCGTGTCTCCTTCCGGGGGGGGGCTGGCCCCGCCGGGGTCCTGACCACCCCAAGGGAAGTCGTCCCACGAGAGCTCAGCCCCCCGCGGGGCCGACCCTTCTCAGCCTTATCCGAGGGCTCTCTCGCTGAGCGGAGAGCCGCTCCCAGCGGATGTGGAGCCCCGCTATCGGCCACCTTGTCCTCGGCACTCGTCGCGGTCAGGATCGAATGAACATCCGGCTCCACCACCATGCGCTCACAACTGGCCTCCTTTAGGAGACGCATCATGCTCGTCGCAACGGAGCCGGGACCAGAGCGACCCTCCAATGCCGGGAACTCTCGCTCGAGCGAGCGATTCTCAAAGCTCGTATGCTCATGCACGTACTCCTCCAAACGCTTGATCCGCTCCTGCAGCTTCTTCTCCTTCTCGTCCAATGTCCTCAGCCTCGCTATCAGCTGATCCTGATTGCACAGTCGGAAGAGTTTGGGATCACTCTTCTCCACCGCTCTCTTCGCCAGGACACCGACCGCCTGCCTAATGTCACTGATCAGGAGCTTCATGCAATCGTTGACCGTCTCTTTCAGGTTACCACAAGTGGACCTTTGATGGTCCAAATCCTCCAACCACTCAATGGCCGCAGCTGCTACCTCCGCCGCCGTAGCCTTCCCAAACGCGGGATCCAAAGACGGCTGATCCGCAGCCGCAATCGCCGCCGCCGGCGGCGATGTCTCCTCCTTCCGGTCCAGGGTGGGACTCTTCCTGATCATTTTTCTCGCGCGAGTACACATCTCAGACCCCTGCGAAGAAGGGCCCACTGTTTCTGACCCAAGCCCCTTCGATGTGCTCCCAGACTGGGCAGCATCCGAGACCGGCTGGGGTGGGGCCCCCCGCGTCCTTAATATTTCCTTTGGCCTTTCATAACCGGCCGCCGAACGTGATTCGTTCTCTCCAATAGCAGAACAAGTCTCCTGCATAAAGCGGCCCTTTCGGTCCTCATCTTTTAGGGATCTTCCGGACGACGAGACCGATGCAACTTCCTCCGACTCCGATGACAATATCTCCGCCGAGCACTTTCTACTCCTCTTCGCGGGTCGGGAAAGGTCCTCGTTCTCCTTCTCACCCTTGTCGAGGGAGCTACCCTCCTCCTCAGAAGAGGTCGTTAGCACCCCCTTCCTTTTCTTCCGCTGCACCAGTGGCGGAGAAGATTCCACTCCGGCAACCAAAGGAGAAGAGTTCGACTCCCTCGGTAACATCTCCTCCGATGGCTCCTCGTTCTCCTCCTCTTCCTCCTCACCCTTGTCGAGGGAGCTACCCTCCCCCTCAGAAGAGGTCGATAGCACCCCCTTCCTTTTCTTCCGCTGCACCAGTGGCGGAGAAGCTTCCACTCCGGCAACCAAAGGAGAAGGGCTCGAGTCCCTCGGTAACATCTCCTCCGTTGGCTCAGCTTTCAGGGGCCCATCAGTCGCCAGCGAACAAGACGGGCCCGGAGAGGCAGAGGTACGGCCACTCTCCAGAACCGGAGACTCCATACTCACAGTCGCATCCTCTACTGTCAGATTCGTCTCCCCACCAACAGCGTCCGATCCAGGACCGCTCACGGACTGCAACAGATCCTCGTCGCCAACCACGGGTAGCACCTCCTTCTCAGGACCCTGCACCTCACACACACCCGGAGCGTCTCCCTCCATCGCCGAGTGATACTCCATTTTTATAGTGTCCTCAGGGACCGGGGTCATCCGGCCATCGACAGACTCCGCGATAGCGTTGAAATTCTTCAGGCCCACGGATGTGAGCTCCATAATCGAGGACTGTGGAGTCCCACCGACTCCAAGTCCCCCTTCGGCGGTAACTATTTCAGATGAGGGGCCCGCCGGCAACCTCTCATCCAGCCCGTCGCTTGATGCCGACGTAGGGGGAACCGGGACGATATCCCCACCAGCACGCCGTTGCCCGGGTCCGAAATCCGGGACAGTCGTCTCTTTCGTTCTACGCATCCTAATCCATGAAATGTCGGGTTTAACGAGAACGACAACCTCGGGTTTGATTTCGGGGTTTTCCTTCCCCTAGACCGGCTGCCACACAGGCTAACGAGCCCGCTCTGCCCGCGCTGTGGAGACTTTTGGGTCACACAAGTGAGATCCACCAGTCCCTGGGTACCCCCGAGAGGCAGCTGCCCATCCCGGAGGGGACGCTCTTAGTCGGATCCCTCGATGCAGACCAATCCGGCAAGGTAAGACCTGTCAGGGGCCATGGCCCCCGCCGGCACATCTCCACACCTCATAAGGACCCTTAAGCCTCCCCACCACGACAAGGTGGCGTCCGACTGGGGAGGATATTTAAAATCGTCTTAAGTTCATCTACAGATGTTGTACAAATTATTTCATTGGCTATGAGGTATCTGAAAGTAAGACCTGACTATGAATATCTAAGGCCTAAGGTCCTTCTCAGCTTCCCCTATTAAAGCCTTATTTATTAAATCTGAGGTATCCCTAAAAGATCCAGGGCTTGATGTGGTAATAATAAGTCATTCCTTTTTAGGGCATCTTACTTTATTCTTATCGGGGCCTTATGTTTCATGAGGATGATCTTAACAATTTTTTATTTCGGTAGTTGCGTTTAATGACAAGTAAAGCCGTCTATCCGTGAAAAGCGACACGACTTTGTGTTGCCAACCTAGAACATCGTTAATATAAGATATAAAATATTAACAAAACATATATTATTAATAGTGATAATAATAACTATATTTATAACTATATTTATAACGTGAGTATATCACGGCAATTTGATTTCGCAATTCAATGCCTCAGCCAAGTATCGTCCTCGAATAGCGTGCGTGGATTAACGCGCCAGAGCAATTGCAAACGCGATTTTTCCAGCGGCTCCGAGTAAGAGTGAGAGAGAGAGAGAGAGAGAGAGAGAGAGAGAGAGAGAGAGAGAGAGAGAGAGAGAGAGAGAGGGGAAAGGGTTTTAGTCTGCGCTAATAGTTCGCAGCACGCACCCGGAAAACGGAGCACAGATCGAACGAGCCTTCGGCCATGCCAAAGGCCGCCAAAGAATACGCGCATAACAGGATGCGTCGAGCGGCGCGTCTCTCTCTCTCTGTTGATCGGAGCGAATCGCATTAGTCGGTAGCGCGATATTTTCCGCGCGGGTAATATTCATCCCCAAGGCACGGCACGGTAGACAATAATGTGCATTTGCGGTCGCAGAATATTAGCGCGATAACGGGACTTTTATTATGAGAGAGAGAGAGAGAGAGAGAGAGAGAGAGGGACGCTGTGTGTAACGATTAAATGCGATAATTTATTGCGTGAGAAACGCGACACGCTTTGCGGAGACAGATAGAGAAAGAGAGAGAGAGAGAGAGAGAGAGAGAGAGAGAGAGAGAGAGAGAAGAAAGAGGGGGGTCGTTGAAATTTCTGATCGACTGAGGCTGATGAAAAATCGCTCTCGCGAGAGAGAAATCACATCTCGGTAAACTCGAAGACAGCGGCCTCGTTTCCTGTTCGCCAGTGCACGAGCGCGCCGGATGTGTTTGATCGATAACGACGATAGGCGACTGTCGATTTAGCGCGAGTCCTGCGAGCGAAACCGACAAAGTTAGCTCGCGGTCATCGGGAAAACGTGACGAGCCGGTCTCTAATTCACGAGTGCGGATTAAGTAGATGGACTTGAAGCGTCGCCAAGTCTGCGCAAGTTCAAGGCTCCGGGAGGGCGGCATGGATAGCCTTCCAAGGTCACCAAGTGTGTAAATACCGTGATTATGGCATCGCGGCACCTTTCTCATTGTCGGCCGAGTTCGGCTGATCTGACGTAAATGCCGTCAAAGTATATCGAAGAAGAGCTCATAAGCGGCGAGCTGTATAATCGGCTTAATGGCTGCGATTCGCCCGGCGATATACGATCTCGCGGGTACTTACTGTGATTTTCTTTTTTCCGAATTGTAACGCAATAGGCCATTAACCAATTTTTCCTGCGAAATCGCGCGCGGAATTCAGAAGTGCACGTAGGCGCAAAAAGTCGAGCGCGAAATTTGAAATCATGTGCGATCAAGAATCGAGTTGATGATACGACGGCCAATTGAAAATCGCGTTTGCGCTATAAAATTGCTCGTGACGCAAAATTGTGACGCGATACATTACATTCATTGCGGTTTTTAAGAAAGATATTTCTGAGTCGTGAAAGACGGGGAGAGAGAGAGAGAGAGAGAGAGAGAGCGAATTCTTTCGGTCGTCAATTACTCAATGGAAATAACAGAATTAGTCATCGCGCGGTGACTGACTCACGTGCTGTATGAATTTTCTGTCGCAACTGCAGCTGAGAAGAAATCTTTTTAGATGGAGAGGGACCTCCGGAAATCTCGCATCTCGACTGGTTTTTCGTTGGGTTGGTACAAAAAGTCCGCTATGTTTCTCAAGTTGTCAAGAAGGAGAAACGGAATTACCCAACTTCGAGGAACTGTTCGTTCTTCCAGATAGGACGAACGATGTCGTCCGAGTATTTTCTTGGAAATTTAACCATTTCCTCGCAAAATGTTACTAACATCACACTTATGTGACGCACGTCAGGTTTGATTATACCAGAAATCTCCAATTTTGCTCGACACGCTCGCTAATCGTTGCACGTGTGTGGGCGGCAATTTTCTCTTTCTATTCACCTAACAAGGAGGAGACATAGGGAACTCGGAAATTCAAAAAATTATGGAACTTTGTATGGAAATAAAGTAGTCCATCCGTAATGCAAAACAATTTTTTGTTTGTGCGGAATTCTAGTCTGAGGGGGTGAAACCACTCTTCGAAGAAAAAATTATTTTCAATTTTAGCGTATATTTTTTTAAATATACGAGGCATACGCAAAAATGGTTTATGTGAAAGTTGTAGTGTATTTCATACTTTTTTGCAACTGTGTATTCAAATTTTGCTAAACTGAGACATTTTTAAAAACCCCCTCCTCCCTCCTCCAATTTTGCAAAATCTGAATATACAGTTGCAAAGAGTATGAAATACTCTGCCACCGGCCATGCAAGTGTCTCCCTCCTCCACTTGTATACACGTTTGTCCTATTTATCCATGTAAAGAACGAAACTTGTGTCTTTAGCAATATTAATGTTTGCTTTAGGTGACTGAATATACAAAGTGAGAAAAAGAGATAGAAACCCTTAAAAATCTCGAAAGATATAAGTTCTACAGAAAAGTGTTTCAGACAAAAGTTATAAGGCTCAAAATGATTAATCACCGGAAGATGATAGCTCCTTGCCCAATCGACCTAACCTGTTCGGAAATCGGTTTCGGAAACTTTGATTTTAATTATAAAGTTGCTAATCTTAGACACATTCCGTAATTAATCAGCTGGTCACGTTTGGATGTTCACAGCTGTGTGCTCTTTCTGTCAACAAACGTTGGTTTTAGCTATCAATTTTGTAATACTAAGTAGAGAAATGGATACATTTTTTACTTATTATCCCGATAATTGATCGGTTGATCGGTTACGAAACATATATAAATTAGTTCAAGGCCTACCAATCTTATAACTAAAACCAAAATTTTCGAAACCGATTTTGGGACAGATCTCCAATCATCCTCCTTCCGTTTTGTTAATAAATTTGGTTTCAGCTATCGCTATTTTGTAATATTAGATAAAAAATGGATAAATCTTTTATTATTTATTATCTTGATAATTGATCAGCTGATCGATTACGGAATGTACCTAAGGTTGGCTTAAGGCCTACCAACCTCTATAAAATCAAAACCAAAGTTTCCGAAACCGATTTCGGGCCTCCAACCATGTTCCCTCCGTTCATTGTGAATTTCCATCGCATAATCACTTGATTGACGCGTGCATCGCGTCGGGATAATAACGCCGCTATCTCGAGGCCACGGTCGGATCTGTCGGCGGATTCGAAACGGAAGAGACGCGCCGAGCGAGTGCATTGCCGGAGCGTCGTGTGCAATGACCGTGATAAGGCAGCCGGGGGGAGTATCGATCGTCGGGCCGTCGGCGGTAATTATGCGGGCCGGACCCTTCGCGTTTCGCGTCTCGCCGCTTCGCGCTGGTACCATCGTGTGCCGCTTCATTATAATCGACCTGCTGTTTAGCTGTGCGCGCTCGATTTGCTGAGCGTTGCGGTACGAAAGCACGGTGACACACGATGCCGCGCACACAAGACCGAGAGAATCGCACAAGTAATTCGCAAGAGCGAAAATTTCTCGGTGACCGGCCGAGGAAACGGACGAAGACTCGACAACGAGAATATCTGCTGGGAGACGATACGAACAGAACAGGTGGAACGAAGACACCTTCTCATTCAGTCGCGAGCAGGATTTGTCGGAATGGGCGAGTGATTTCGCTGCTCTCTCGTCCCTGAATATGTTAAGTGACCGAGAAAGATCATGCTGTTTTAACATATGTTTTAAATCTGCACTCGGAATGCCAGCACAGCTGGCATGAACATTTGTTCCTGGCAACTCGGAATGCCAGGTGTGCTGGCATGAGAAAGATTTCAAGGCAGAGAGCGATAAAATAATAAAATGCAGCGACAGCATTAAAGGAAATAAAGATTATCTTTTGCAGCTTCTCTGGAAATTGAGAAATTATATTTATAATTATCGAGTGGAGTCGGTGGAGGGAAATGCGGAAATGTTCCTCGAATGCAAAGGGTTAATATTTGCAAGATTTTCAATAATTACTTTTCACAAATGTTATATACCGACGAATTCTTTGTTAAATAAGCTTTTGTTTAAGTAGACATAACCACACTTTTGACTAATAGTGTGCGCATGTGCACTTTGACAATGATAGAAACGGCTTGAACTTTCTTGGTTACCCGATAAATTTCTTTCCTAAATCGCAAAGGCAAAGCTCTTTCGAAGTGAGATTGAAGTTTTCAGTGAAAGAAATGCAATTATTCATTCATAACTATATACCACTCGGGGAAAAAGGATTAATGTTCGGGCGTTCACTGGATCGAAAGCTACCAGACATTTTCGGCCAGAGTCATCCATCATGGCTGCTCCGCGAATCCGAGGGTGTTACTTCGACATGCATGAGCTTATAATTAGCCGGGACGTTCTTGTGTCTTGTTGTTCTAAAATCATATTTAATTCGTTTGGACATTATGGCAGGTTTGAACGTATCGAATGACGTGTGAGATTCAAGAAGCGTGTGAAGAAAGCTTCAGCCAATCAGCGCTTAGCGTGCAACAAAACAACTCGGATTTGCGCGTAAACGCTGCCGCTCCCGAGCTGCTCGTACGCGTTAGAGGAACTTTGGTCTTGGCCAACGCATCGTTTCCCATTTCTTCATCCGTTCGTATCGGCAGCTTCGTAGCGGCAGGCGATGATATTTCGTCGGACACTTGTATTTGTCTAACCTTATCTCATTTTCTTCCCTGCGCGACGCGGCGCGGCGCAGCGCAACGCGACGGAGCAAATTTTCACAGCTTTCGTCTTTATCACTCGCGCGACGTCGCAGAGCAACATCCAACATCAACAAGTTTCGCGGGGAGTATTATTTTATTGTCTACGCATCATGCAAAGAGAAAAATTAATTAACCGAAAATTGGCCGAGACACGCGGCCGCTTCCCGCCCAAGCCGGCATCAAATAATTCCTCGCGCACTTCTCTTCACTCGTCGACATTTCGAGCAGAAACAAACCTGAATTACCGAATGTCCTAAATAGGACAGATTGCAATATAAGTAGGAGTTGAATGAAAAGGAAAAAAAAGCGCTTCAGGAGATTCGCTCGCTCGTCGGCAGCGCGCGTAATTTATTCACCCGTCGATGCCGACGCGACACGATCATCGCGAACGCAGCGGACAGTGGGCGAGCAATCGATGGAATCCAACGTGAGTAATGATTATTTATCGTCGCTTGTTTGCGGATTGGTGTCGGCCGGAATGTACTCCCGCTATCGGACTGTCGATTTCACGCGGAATTACTGTTCTCCGCGCGGTGCGATAATGACGCGTTATTAGCGACGAGTAGTCATCGCGTGCTTCTTCCTTGAGCGGTTCTGTTGATCGCTGCTTGCACAAAACCACGCGATCAGTAGTCATCGAAATCGATCAGGGGGAGAGAGAGAGGGAGGGGGCGATCGCGCGCGATGCTCTGGAAAATTCCCGAAAGTCCGATTATCTCGCGCCAGTCCAAGATCGGGTCTCTTCGCGCGAAGACGATACGCCATCTTAGCCACATTAGCGTCCGCGAAATTATGCGAAATTATACACAAATTATGCACACACACACACACACACATACACATGCATATATACACGCGCGCGCACGATGCATCACGCGTTAAATCGCTGAAGCGAGCTGAAGCGAGCTGACACTGCAGTGAGATAAACACGGCTGGTGGAAAATACCGCGTGGGTGCCAAAAGGAACGCGGGGATTTCTGAAATCGCGACAATTTCCCAGCGCAGACGCAGTCGATATATCGCAAATTCGCGATATATCGAATGCAGCGGTATTCTCGTTCACGGCGGCAGCGAGGCAGGAGGATCGCTCGACCCTGACATTCGGGACTCGATCAAAGTCGTCCTTAACTTGATGCGTGCTTGGGTCGGCTCGCTGGGTCTACGAGATTTTTAACCGCGTGTGCGATTGCCCGTGGACATTTTTCCGCAAGTGCGATTTCGAGTGGTGGGTGATCTCGAGTCGCGGGCAATTTCGCGGTAAAAGTCCAACAATAACTTTTCCGTCGCATGTCCTTACTAAAGTACTTACTGTATCCGTAAGTCTACTCGGGGTGCAGATGGCAGATAATTCCGAACGTAGAGAGAAGCTACATTTGGGAAATTCGTCGTGATCGTTGCTCCGGTGAAATTATTTCTAAAATTTAAGGTGCAAGGCAAAACGTAGCGCGTTGCGATTTTGTGCAAAAGAAATAAAGTATTTCGCGAGCTTTAGGAAAAGAATTCGACGTGTTTGTATGTGCGGTAAATAAAGGATTCGCCAAGTCTGAGGTCTGGATTTGTCGCTTGGGCCGAACTAGGATTAACCCTTTGTTGCATGTTTTCTTCTAATGAATATAATTTTGTGAAACTTGTTACTCGGGGGTTTTCAGGATCGCTGAATACAAATCCGGTGTGAAAAGTACGAAATTGAAAATGGCAGATCCAACATGGTGGGTGAAATTTTCAAAATCAGCCGAATTCGCTTGAAATTTGTTATTTAAGGGTCTTCGAGGTTGCTAATTACAAATTCTTTTCGAAAATTCGAAATGCCAGAGCAATGACGAATATATACGGCACGATTCGATTGATACCGGTCAGGTTGCCTAGTTCTCAAGCGTAGTCAGCTTGTTTCATTTCTATAATTATGTTCGCCACATGAGATCCGTTTTGAATTTTGTATATTTCACACCGGATTCGTATTCAACGACTTCAAAAACCTCCGAGTAACAAGTTTCAAGCGAATTCGATTGATTTTCAAAAATTCCCTCCGCCATGTTGGGTCCGCCATTTTGAATTTGTATTTTTCACTCTGGATTTGTATTTACCAATCCCAAAAACCCTCAGATAATGATTTTGATGTATATGTTATTATTTAAAATTTCATGTAAACAGATTTGTTCTATAAAAACGACAGTTTTATTCAGTGTATGCTTATTAATAACAAATTACTTCTTTGAAATGACTCTAAAAGCTGATGTATTAGTTGAAGGAACATTTTAGTAGTCCAACAATACTAAATATACTAAAGAAATATGTGAAAAATTTTAATCATTGGAAAAACAAGCTTGGATGATAGATGGCGCTCTGAGAGGACCACTATGCAGCAAAGGGTTAATGTCACCTTTTCCCTTTCCTCACATACAATCTCTCTCTCTCTCTCTCTCTCTCCTTTCTCAATTGATGGCTCTCCGCGACTATTTTGCCTCGATTTAATAACGCTTGCATAACGAAAAGATGCGCGCAGCCTCGTGGCGAGTTTCGTTGGAAAGTGAAATACACGTAAAATCCATTTACCACAAGACGAAATTCCGTTCAAGAGAGTCAGAGAGAGAGAGAGAGAGAGAGAGAGAGAGAGAGAGAGAGAGAGAGAGAGAGAGAGAGAGAGAGAGAGAGAGAGAGAGAGAGAGAGAGAGAGAGAGAGAGAGAGAGAGAGAGAGAGAGAGAGAGAGAGAGAGAGAGAGAGAGAAAGAGAGAGAGAGGGAGAGAGGGAGAGACAGAACGAGAGGAGCGGAGCATCTTCTCATCCCGGAACCGGCTCCGAAGCGGAACGAATGATAAGTAACGCTTTCGGCGTGTGTGTACGTCGGTAAGGAATGCGCTCTCGCGCGCGGGCGCCTTCCTTGTAATTCAATTATGACGTTATAATTGCGAGATCCTTATGACTCACCGTAAGGATAGGTCTCGCACGATTAATCTCACTTTCAAAGCGGCTCTATGCTCGGCTGCCTTTGGCATTAGCGAGTCGCCGAGAACGTTGTAACACTCAACAAACACACACATATATGTGTTATGTATGTGCGTACGTGCGTGTGTGCGTCGCCCAATCGATCATGTATGGATCGATCGGCGTACGGTTGTATAAAGAAAAAAAAGGTCACATTCACGTCATCGTAAAAAGGTCCCTGATATTTATCGATATCGTGCGGGGCGATATCCGTGGCTCCGCTGGAGAAACTCGCTCGATGAGTTTCAAGAGCGAGCGCGATGGACCGCCGACGGCGTTGCCGGGCTTGGTTGTATCCGGAAATGTGTGCGTAAGATGTAATGGAATGCGTTTCGTCGCTGAGAAGAATTGCTGGAAGAATCGTGTCCTCGCGCTGCGAGATCGTTGCGTGCGCCATCGCCACCCACCGCGATGTGTGTGTGTGTGTGTGTGTGTCTTGTAAATCTCCCACAGACTTCTATATACTATAACACTAGATCGATAATCGGTCTCTTTAACGCGTCCCATAAAAGTATGTATTAAAATTTCGCATATGCGCATCGCAAGGTCCCGAAAGGAATGTAACTGCACCGCACAAGCATTTGTACTCCAAAAAAAACTGTTAATATTTATCCAGTACTTAATATTTCCTCTTACAATGTCACATTCAATGACACATTCAATGTTGACATTCAATGTTTATTCAATATACAGGGTGAATATGAAAAGTACCGGGACGGTGAAATATCACAAAAACCTAAGCATTTTAGAAAAAAATGTCCCAAATAAAAATTTCAGTAGGGTTTCAAAAGATCTGTTCACCGACATTATGAGTTTGACCTTGGATGGCGTCGCCAAGGTCAGGAGAAGGTCAGCTTGAATTATTTAAACGGGACGTCCTATTTTTTATTGCATATTCTTATAGCCCTTCTTCAGACCTTTTCAAAGCACTATAATTTTTTCTAGTTTTTATGATATTTCACCGTCCCGATACTTTTTATACACCCTGTATAGAGCACTAACGGGATTTTGTAATGCGCATGTGCGCACGATTTTATGTTTCACATAAGGGTCACTTTTATGCATGAAAACTAATGGGAGTTCTCAGTCTAGCTTATATATAGAAGTCTGTGGTCTCTTCACTGGGGCTTAGTGTGATTTGAAAATGGGCGGGAAGCTGTGTGTGAGACAGGCACAAAACACACAAACGCACAGGGCGGCGTGGTAGTCTAAGGGACAAAGAGAAAACCCGACACCAGCGGCCAGCTTGTAATTAAAACATATTAATCATATGCAAATATAAATGATTTTACATGGTAGTTGTAGCAAATGAACGGTACAATATGAGAACGACCGTTGCATAAAGAAGCGAGTCAACATTCGTTATACCATCGGCTTCGCGCACTCGAAGGGCAATCGCGGCCCTCTCTCTCTCTTCTTACTCTCGATTCCGACCGAGACAACTCGAAATCTCGATCGAATGCTAAATCAAAGTTACAAGAACGCCGAACATTCGCCGACACTGTCTCTGCATTCCGCGTCTTACACTCCTTCTTCACTTGTTTTCGCTCGCTGAGTCGAAATTCTTCTTCGCGATTTCCTCCCCCCCCCCTCTTCCGGGCTCTCATCACGATAATGTTACGACGAGGACGTTACTTTTTGTCAAATTGTTGCTGATCAATGCGCCGATTATCGTCTCTACATGTTTTAACACTTTGATGCTCCGCTCGGGTTTGGATCACCAAAGTACAGTAAATACTTCGACAGTACATTTCGACACGTAGTATATTCGTCAGCTCATCGACTCCCTCGGCTACACGTCTAATTTGTTACACGCAATTGGTTTGTTTGACTAATTTTTTTTAATTTTTAAGCTAGTACTTGGGGTGACTTTATGGTGTCGGCCATCTTGGCAGTCAACGTGTCAACCCTCAAAATCAAAGTTCAATTGGTAATCTTCTAAACACAAAGATTTATGATCTGCACGTATATGCATTCACACGCGTGCTGCATCAATATGGGAAATTGCGTCGTAACAATGTTACCTTATTTCGCCAGAATAATGGGATAGTAATTTGTTTCTCTTTTTTTTTCCGCAGAGGTTAGCCGAAAGCTTTTTAGAAGCGACGAAAAGAAGTGAACAGGGAGTATAATTCTTAATCGTAAAACTTTGCTGTGACTTACCCTCTCTCGAAGGTTTCTACGCGTAATACTCGTTCGTTTTCAATAAAACCGGCTTCTCTCTCTCTCTCTCTCTCTCTCTCTCTCTTCTCTCTCTCTCTCTCTCTCTCTCTCTCTCTCTCTCTCTCTCTCTCTCTTCCTTCTTTCTTTCGCAGTGATAATCAAAGAGACGAAGATCACGATTGCGCTGCTCGTCTCCGCTCTCGTTGAGGAAAATCTCGCGGTACTTCGCGAGTCGTTTGGGTGCCCCCCTCCCCACTCCGCCCCCTTAATCGTAAGTCTTGGTGCAGCACTGGACGAATCGTTTGACCATGAGATCCTGGGCAAAATGTGAAAATTGACGTTCGAGGTAATAATCGCGCGAATGGACGTCTCCTGGAGCGAGAAAACAAGTCGTCAGCTTGGTCTCTTCGATTCAGCCCTAATTAATGTCCGACGATTGCGCCTGCCCGAAAGCGCTGGTCGATGACCGATCGAGAGATACAAAAGCCCGCGGAAGGACACGCTCCCGAAGGACATGCAGGTCCGCAAGTCGATAAAAGTCGATAATAGCCGCTCGAAATCAAAAGAAAGTCACGTGGCAATCGATGGCCGATTTGATGTTTCCAAGTTCTGCAAGATTTCGTGTAGGTGTTAGATGGGATGATTAAGCCGTTAATCAGCTCAAATCAAAGTAAAAAAAAAGCTCAAGTGCAATCGATATATCGACATACGACTCGACTTGGACACGATTCCAATTAGATATCGGTCGCCACCTATACGACATCTCGTAGAAATCGATAAATCGTCAAACGAATCTTCAGCATCGTCAATGCATGGTCGGTATCAGTAAAGAATTTAGTCCTTATGAAATCGAACGTCTTCGAAGAATGATCACCGACTCGACATCGTCCGACTTGTGAAGCTGGGCAGCAACGGACAAAACGGACGTCAACGACAATCACGCGAATTCTTAATGACGATCGCGCCGCGAATCCTTGGCGCGAATCGATGTACGATGGTAGAAGGTACAAAAGGATTGTCCAAGAGCGCCGAATTTCGCGCAAGTCGAGCCACGGAATTGCGGCAGCACCGATCGGCGAACAGTACTTCCTCCTCGTCCAGGTATTCGGTGGCCTATTAACGGTAATCGTAATAATAATTTGTCCTTCGTCAGCGCATGAATACACGGCGTATGTAATAATAAAAGTTCGCATCCTTCGTAGCCGCATGCACCTGTCTATGGAGTACACGCGCGATCACAAATATTCATGTTGCGTGTGTGTGTGTACAGTCGTTCGCATAAAGTTCGCGATGTTTTGTATTTTACGAGTTTATGAACGCGCCAAGTCAACAAGAGTGCGACAAACTTGCGCGTGGAGAGTTCTAAGAGCATCGTCGCATTTTCAAGAGCACGAATTATATAAAAGTAACCTAACCTATACAAGCAGAAATGTAAAGAAAAGCCATCAAATTCAAATGCCACGAACTTTACGCAAACGGCAAATTGGTTCCGATACGATTGGGACATTTTTCTCCTCGACGCGGTCGCAGCCGATGGCCCAATGAGAGCATTTGTCTCCGACCAATCTCCAGCAGGCAATTCTACCGAAAAATTTCTATTGAAATCTAAAATGAGATTTCCGGAAAATTTCCTATATAAGATCTCAATTATTTCATACGAGAAAATAATGATATTTCAACCGATGAGAAATAGAAAAGCTTTTCTATCGTTCTCAATTGAAATATCGTTACTTTTTCATATGATGTCTCAATTGAGATGTCATGTGAAATAATTGAGATCTCACATTTCTTTGGAAGTGTCACTTTTTTTTAAATCTCAATAGAAATTTTTCAGCAAGCAAGTTCTCTCATTGAGCCATCGACTGCGCATCGGGAAAAACAGAAAAATGTTCAAACCGCTTTGACAACGAGTATACTTGCATACACGTGTGTGTGTGTGTGTGTGTGTGTGTAGGTTATGCGTATGTGTGTATGCGCGCACACGGATGCATACATCAGGCGGGCAGGAATGACGATCGATCGCGAAGACGCGCCGATCTGTGCCGATCCGCGCACGCGCGGTCGTCGGTAATATGACTTTCTCGCGCTTATGGCAATATAATAGTATATAGTTTATTTTTACATGCAAAAACAAAAGTTTTTATCACAGTGGGACAGCATACATTCGATAATAATGTAATATTATGTCGAGAACTTTTGCTTCTCCGCCCACGACGGCTCGTGCCGCTTCCTGCCGACTTTCGCACCCGGCATGATTCCTCCTCATCCGGCATCCGCATTGATCAATCATCATCGGTAATCACCGCCTTGCAGCAAACGCGCCTCCCACTCGTGCGTACGATCGTTCAAGCTCGCGCGGGATCGCGCGGCGACGACCACGATCGTCGTCGTCGTCGTCGTCGGGCGATCACGGACGAGTTAGTCGCGCGAATGTCGCGACGACGTCGCGACTACATCATCGTTATCATCATCATCATCATCATCATCATCATCTCGCACAATTGATTCATTATATTGTCGACAAGCAATACGCGTCGCGCGTATTTCCGTAACTGCGCGACGACGTCAACGACACTCAATCGATGAATCGTCGGGTCTCTCGGTGCTCTCTCACTTTTGCGCGGTTACATCGTTACAAACTACAATGATTACATCGATTTGACAGCGGCGTCGCTACTTTAATTCCTACGTTACCGTTAACATCCTCTTAGCAATGTACGCCTCTACGTCGCGATCCCGCAGAACTCAAATGAAACGGCAAATGAAAAGAAGAAAGGAAGGAAAAGAGCACGCGATCTCTCACCTCGACTTGGCGGAACCAACGCCGGAGGAAATTTCAACAGTCATTGTAATCGCGTCGTTAACCCTTTCGCTGCGTGCGACGTACACACACACACACACACACACACACACACATCGCCGGGGGAAATGATCTCTCACCTGCGTGCGCCCCCTTCCCCTCCCCCGACATCTACGTCATGGAAAACCGCTCGTTATTTGCGAACATGTTCGCACATACATAACAAACAGCACAAATATATATCGTACACTTTTTAGGTCACTAAGAAGCTTACATCATTCTCATTATTTTCCATATTATTCTATTCTCTTATTATGTGTCGCTGAATATCAATTGTTTTCATCCATGCCAATCGTCATATGTTAACTCCCTCACACATAACAGCCTATCTACAAGTACATCATCTCTCCTGCGCGGGGCGCTTATTGTTGCGTCTACGGTTCTGTCTTGGCCGATTCGCATCGGCCTCGGTCACACAGCCGCCATATCGTGCGGTCGCCTTTTCATCGGAGCGCGCCGCAGCGAAAGGGTTGAGTACAACACTTTGATTTCGTCGTTTCTTTCTGTCTTGCTGCAAGGCTACCTCTCTCATCTCTCTCTCATACTCTTTTTTCTCTCTCTCTCTCTCTTTCTCTCTTTCTCTCTCTCGCACGCGTGCACACACATACACTACACAACTTATTAGATTCGTCGATTCTTCTTACCGTTTGTCGTTAGCATCGATTATGTCGGTCTATCGAGGACTCTCGCATTTGCCAACCTCTTCCCGCATGCCGCTCTTTTCGCACGGTCCCTCTTTCTCTCTCTTACACACTCGCTTCGTACAAAAGCTAAGGCAAAGGCTTTGTTCACACTCACATATGTACACACGCATACTTTCTCCTTTCTTTTTCTCTCGCCATTTTCCACTCGCTCCCAGTAAACTCTCTCTCAGAAGATCACGATCGACGCGTGGACGCACCCCCGTCGACGAGACGTGCTTCCACGACGCACCACTTCAGCCCCTCGCGTTATGAAATCGCAATTATCCCCCTCGATCGCATTTTGCGGCGCGTACCGGTTAATATCATCGGTTGGACGATCAACGCTCGTTAACAGCCGCTCCCCTTTCTCCCCCCCCCCTCGCTCCTGCCAGTCGAATCGGCCAGTCCCATATACGGTCGCTTCGTAGCAGCCGATGGAGTTGGCTACGCGATGCTACGTCGAGTCACCGACGATCTCGCGGGAAGCACGAAAGCTGATTCGCACGGAATCGCGATCGAATCGAATCGCGATGCAAATCGAGCCGGTCGCCCCGGTCGAGTTGCGTCGCGGCCAAGATCGGACCCGAGAACCGCCCGACAATAGCCGAGCAATATGAGACAGAGGGTGTTCCCTTTCTCTCTATATTATCCGCTTGCTATCCGCTTGCCGCTCAGAGCCGTTCCTTCGTCGGAGTCATTGATCCCAAGCCAAGACTTCCGTCCGTCCTGCACTTTTCGCCGAGTCCACGTTTCACCCAATCGTTATCGCACCGTGCTAAGAGCGAGAACACTACCGGTGCTCCGCTCGCCATTTTGGCATCTCATCCGAAGTAGCGTTGGCGTTGCTCTCGGACTACCTGCCGAAACACCCGTTACCTCCTTCAGTCCCTTCCCACCTTCTCTCCCCGAACAAGAGAGCAACCGCGCTTCGGATTTCTCGGATATTACCGAACGACCCCGGTCCACTCCTTCCTCCTCCTCCTCCTCCTCCTCCTCCTCCGTAAAGAGAGGAAAAGTGAACAGAAAAGCAGAAAGGAAAAAAGAAGACCGTTGTTAAAGGCGCACGTAACGTGATCCCGTCGAAACGTGTGTCTTGGCTGTTTCTTTTTTTCTCTCTTTCTCCTTCGGCTCGTTTCTCTCGGCTCCGTTTCTCCCCAACTTTTACCCGACACTCGTGCATCCGAGCGAATTGAAATCGTCACAGTACCGAAATTCTGCCGGTCTCAGGCCCAACTCTGATGAACGCTTCCGATCAGCCGGCTCCCCTCCCCCCTCCCTCCCTCCCTTCGCGACCATTCGTAGACACGCACATGCGATCATTCGGATGCAACAGAACGGTGAGATTTTGCACAAAGCGCTTGCTCGTCACGCGACACTCCGGCTCGCGGAGGATTGAAAGACTCACTTCGTTGCGTGAATCGGCACCGCGTGGATGAAGGGGTCTCGCAGTAGGCGAGTTTCTTCATGAAGCGAGAACCGCAGTCCTGACGAAGGAACGGGGGCGCAGCTCGTGTGAAATTCGCCAGAGAAGTATCGCTCGACAGGTTAGCTCGTCGAGCGAACTCACGGCTGGGCAGTTGGTGAGCCCGATGAAAAGAATTACAAGTCGCCATTTTCCCGTTTCTCGACACGAAATCAATTGGAACGGAACGTACGCGCCAAACGACACAGACTCGAAAGGCTGCCGTGTTTTGAGACCCTCACCGACTGGACTTCGCCGATTTCCCTCCGCATTACGGTTTACGTCGTCTTGCTTGCGCAGGATTGCAAATGCTCTTGCATGAGAGATGAGTGTTAAGGCCATCGCACACAAAATGCATAGAACACAAACGTAACATAACATAAGCATAAGAAAGATATACAACCTACCTACACAAATAAGCGTAGCATAAAGCTTGATGATGAGAGCAATGAGAACTGTAGGGACAATAAGTATTATTCAAGAATATACTTCTAACCTAAATATCAAGGATATATGTCAAATTTGAAATTTGTCCAGGTAGCCAGGAGAAGTTTTCAAAAGATTTTGCTTAATCTCATTGATAATAATGGGCATGGACGATTATATGTATATTACAGTAATATCAGCTTAAAATAGGATTGCTATCTTAGGTTGCGTTCGAAAAGTGAATCAGCGTTAATAGTATTCTTCTCGAACTTCCGGTGAGATATTATATCTGGCATTTGATTGGATGTGCATAGACTCAATGCATAGAAATTTCGTTCTTACGGAACTTTTCCTTTACCATGCACATGTTGTGCTTATATTTATGCTATGTTATGTAAATCAATATGGCTGCTTTATGCTAGATGTTCCTTGATCGAGATGGCCTTATGCTACGTATATGCAGCTATGTATTTTGTGTGAGATGGCCTTTACAATGAAAACAGCTTTCGGCGAGCTTCTCGTGTGTCTTTGAGCTTCCATGTTCCGTCACGAAGGTGCAGCAGTGTCATTTGCCTCAACATTTTTCTCAACGTAACAGACTTCGGTGTGTTACAAGTCGCGGGATTTTTCTTTATTTTTTTTTAATTAAATATCCGTGCTAATTGACAACTTGAGATGTCACTTTTAGATTCTTTTCTCCCATTCTCGTCACGATTCATTACCGCGGATACTTTCACGGTGTGGAATAGAGATGGACAATGTTCGAAAATACATCGATGTTTAAAATATCGACTAATAAAAAAAAAATTGAAATGACACCGATTTATTTTCTAAAAAAATCAATTTACCGATTAATCGATTAAATTTGCGAAGTAAACGTTTAAATTGGTTAGCACCAAATTAAACATCGCTAAGGTGCGTTCGGAAACATCACTCGGATGCTCTCCTTGCTTACATGTTGGATGCGTTCTTAAATTCGCAACAGATGTAGCCGGCGTTATTCAATCCTTATTTTTCACTAAATGTTAAACAAGGATGGAATAATGCCCGCGATATTTTCAGCGTTACTAGAAATCCTTGTAAAGGATCTTACACACTGAACGCGACTAGCGACTATGCTATGAGCGATATCTACGTAATGAGGGTTTCGTTTTAAGAAGAAAGAACTTTCATTTCTTTTTTAAAACAGAACTCTCATAAGAGATATCGCTTACTGTTCGTCGGTAATCGCGTCAATGTGCGAGGCTTTTAACTCGGCATTTCATTTGATGTATTTTCCACATGATAAGAGGGTTAATTTTGGGAAGATAAGTGCTCTCATTGGGCCATTCGGCAACGTTCCGAAACTTATCAATAAAAACCGGACAACCATATTGTCCATGACTGTACAATGGATATAGCAAACTTTAAACCTTAAGAAATTAACCCATCCCAACCTACTTTTACAAGAATAATTAACTGGGGTTAGCCAACTTCTTAAGACTTAAAGCTTACTATATATATTGTAGATCCGGACTTAACGTTCATGAATTCGGTTTATCTGAAAAACGATATTACAAAAATCCTCTATTCAAAAAAAGTTAAAAATTGGTTGCCGATGTTGAGAAAAAAAGTCATCAGACATCGATTAATTGAGTAAAAATAAAATCATCTGAAAACATCGATCAATTGAAAATGAACTGTCGGTTCTTTCGATTAATCGATAAAAATCGCCCATCCCTAGTGTAGAAGTATTTGCAATCTCGCGCGAGCAACATGGACGCAAAGTTGCGGCAAGAAACCGGTAAAGCCCAGTCGGTAAAGTCACGGCAAGTATGGCGCCTCTAACAGAGGAATATATCACGCATTCTACTCTTCCGAATATACATCACTATAAGGCAAAGTGCGCAATTCGCGCGAATTCAAAAGAACATCAAGCTCGTCCGCGTTTTTTTCACAATTTAGAATAAAAGTTATTACAGGCGCAATCGACGTCTATCAAAAATATGAAAAATTAATTTTTTTCGGGACGCTTCGCAGGCTCCGAATTGCAACTATCGCGCGATTCGTCCAGGAGGTACAGTTCGTGGACACCTGATAGACTCTGATCCTTGCGTTTGGCCGACGAAAGAACTCGATCGATTACTCGAATCTCGCGGAGTCAGGATCGCACGTTTATGTGTGTGTGTGTATGTGTGTGTGTGTGTGTGTGTGTGTATGTGTGTGTGTGTGCGTGTGTGTGTGTGTATGCCTGTCCGATGCGTTTGCGGGAACCTTCGTGAAGGAACTCGCGGCGAGCTCTCGCGATCGACGCGAGGCTCGCGCAAACGCGCCATTATTAATACATGACGCTTCACCATATATATGTATACGCACGTATATATATTATAAATAATCAATTAAAGATCTGCTTTAAACGTAAGTAAAAATATATAGATATATATATTTATATTATCATATATATATATACTCGTATATATTTTCTCTCTCTCTCTCTCTCTCTCTCTCTCTCTCTCTCTCTCTCTCTTTCCCCCTCTCTTCCTCTTATACCTCCGCGCCACATTTTCCTCGCTGCAATGTATATGTGTGAATATGTTATGTATGTGCATGTATATACCTGTGTGTATACGTGGGTTGCTTGGTAAGTTTCAAGCCTAACCAACGAAACATTTAAATATTTGGGCAGAATGCACTCTTCCCTCCCAACCATTTCTTCATGTTCGACAATAAAAAAGTCACAAAGAGTTGACCAGGCGAATAGGAGGCATGACCATCGCGGCAACCCAATTCGGTTTCGATTTCCGTTGGAGCTTTTAGAGATTGAAGTATTTAATCGTATATTTACGTGAGTTTGATAAGTTTCGAGCCTGAACATGACGTCACTGGTCGGAGACTGTAAAGTGCGGAAGTTACGTCTTTTTAATAACTGCTCCCAAATGTTCAGCCATATGCGACGATTAGTTTCGTCTTGATAGTCCGTTGCAGTATCAGTATATTCGTTTAACAATGGAAAAAAATTGAATATCGTTCCGCGGTTAAATACTTGAGTCTAAAAGAGAAAACCCCAACGGAGATCAAAACCGAGTTCTGAATCCTGTTTACGGAGACTCTGCTCCCTCATATTCAACGGTAAAAGTTTGGGTCACCGAGTTTAAACATGGCCATACAAGTTTGGTGACCCGATGATCGCCCAAAACCACGACTAAGGAAATGGTCGACAAAGTGCATCAAATCGTGTTGTATGGTCGGAGACTGAAAGTCAGAGAGACAGCAGATGCCACAGGCGTATCTTTTAAACATATGTTGAAAATATTACATGAAAACCTGGATATGAGAAAGCTGACTGCGCGATGGGTGCCGCGTTTGCTGATAAAAAACGCGTCCGACACATTCCAAGGGACCGGTTCAAGCGGGATACAAAGGATCTTCTGCGTCGGTTCGTGACTGTTGACAAAATATGGATTCATCGCTATGCACCTAAAAGCAAGGTATAGTTAAAGCAGTGGGCTTCAACAGGCGAACGTACTCCGAAGAAGGCGAAGATGCTTCACTCGGCCGGAAAAGTTATGGCGACTGTTTTTTGGGACAGCCAGGCCATGTTGCTCATCGATTACCTTCAGAAAGGAAAATCTATCACTGGCGCATTTTATGCATCATTATTAGAACGTTCGAAGGAAGAAATCATAAAAGGACCGCATTTGAAGAAAAAGATGCTTTTTCTGCAATCGTCACGGCTAAACTGCGATGAATTGCGCTGCGAATTGGTCTCCCGCCCCTCCCCTCTCCTATTCGCCCGATCTAACCTTCTGCAGACTTCTTTTATTCCTGAACATGAAGAAATGGTTAGAGGAAAAAGAATTGGCGACCAATGAGGAAGTGACTGCCGCCGCAAACGAGTGTTTTGCAGGACTTGACCAAACCTACTTTGCTGACGGAATGAGGAGACTAGAAAAGATGGACAAAATGTATCGAACTAAACGAAGATTATATTGAAAAATAAAACCCATTTTACGCAAAAATATAAGTTTCATTGTTAGGTTCGAAACTTAACCTACATATGTATGTATGTACACGCGCAGGTTGTGATTTGATACATGGAAAATACTGTAGAGATGACATTTCACAGCACCTAAAAATAACCTAAATAAATATCTTTACAGGATCAGATCCTGCGAAGATACGTCCAATTAGGCCGTGTTTCCAAGATATACAGGATGTCCCAAAAGTAACGGACCACCCTCATAACTCTTCAGTATTGAAGTTTCAAGGAAAATGTTCTGAACAAAAGTTGTAGGTGTTTAAGTAAGTTAACGAGATATCGTAAGTTAAATATTTAAAAAATTATCAAGTTTTCCTCAAATACCTAAAAAAATATTAGACAAATAGAAAAATGTTTCAGACAAAAGTTGTTCAAATTAACTAGTAGAAAAAACAGTGTAATAAAAAATAAGGGTCCCCATTAAAAAAACGCAAGTTGACCTTCAAATGACCTTGAAAATAGAGGTCAAGATCAAAGTCAAGGTCATCATAAGGTAGCTCACTTAAATCCCTACAACTTTTATTCAGATCATTTTCCTTGAAACTTCAATACTGAAGTGTTAATAGGGTGATCCGTTACTTTTGGGACACCCTGTATGACGAATATTACGTTCCAGTATAATTTTCTCTAGAAACTACGGTATACCGAAACATCTCAACCCCATTTATCAAAGTTTCCAGCTAATCGGAGTAACGAAAAGTGTCGAAAGAATGCGAAGAGATCAGACGTTTATGGATTTATCGAGAGGCAAAATAGTCAAGGTGATTACCTCGTGCAGAGTTAAGAAAACAAAAGTTGCTAGGAAAAAAGGAAGCAGAATTTGCCATATATTAAATTACACCTTGCGAACGTGTGTGTGTGTGTTGTGTATGTGTGCACGTTGCATCTGTATAAATGTAATCTTTTCCCACTGGAAAAGCAGACTAGTGCGACTCGCGATATATCTCGAGAGAAAAGCCGACAATATGTGTACGTGTGTGCGTGTGTGTACATTAATACGTACGCACACACATACACACACACGCACACATATATATATATATGCACATTTTAATTATAATTCGAGACTCGCGCGGAGCGTACGCGCTCGAGAAAGTATTTTGCTGAAACATTATTATAATTTATAAGATTAACAGAATATATTTAATATAAAATATTAAACTTTACATATATTTATATGTATATATATAAAACTACACGATTGCATCTCCTAAACTTTTACCCTGTGAAATTTCACGTAAGGAATTAGCCGTACCGCCAGCTGGCGGAACCATCGCGAATCGCACTCGTCCATACTCAAACTCATTCACCGAACACTATAAAGGATCATCTATCGTCGTCGAGCCGTTCTTTCCGCACTCAACGGATCAATCACCTCCCCCCTCCTGCCCCCCTCGTTCTCATTGCGAAAGATCCGAAAAGGACCGCCTCGAGTCGAAAAAAAAAAAAAGACCGGACTAGTCCTCTCACTGTTATTTATTATGCAAGAAGAAAGTCAGGCGAAAAATCGTGTAAAGCTGTGTAACAGGTTTACACAATTTTCAGGTTTACACAGATACACAGAGTATTCATATAATCGTGAGTCTGTTTGCCGAAACACAAAAGGACCGCGTTGTCGCACCGCGGCTGCACCGAGACGGCGCGATGTGAAAGACGAAGAGGCGACGAATCCGCCGAGAGAGGAAAGCGCGACGAAAGAAACAAACGGACGACAACGGACAACGGATTGGACAATCACGAAGTGCAAGTTCGGAGGCTTGCTCGTCGCTTCTCTCCCACCTCTCTTCTCCCCCCGTTCGTATAAAAAATCTTAAACTACTTAAGCCTACGTAATTCGAAGCACTCGGGATGAGCAACGCGCCCTTCGTTCACCGTTGGTTTTCTCTTCGGCGATTTTCCCTTCCAATCTCTCCCTCTCTCTCTCTCTCTCTCTCTCTCTCTCTCTCTCTCTCTCTGTGCCTTCGGCCCTCAACATTATTTCGCGACGTTCGTCGCTTCGCGCCCTTTCTTCAGGGTGAAAAGGCGCAAACGCCCGATCGGACTTCTCGCTCGGCCACTTCCACTTTGTGTAATCGCCACCAAAAGTTGAGCAGTCACAACACAGGAAACTGTAAGCGTCCGTTTACGTTCGATTGTTCAGAATCGCGGCGCAGATCAAGGCGCTCCCGATACACTCTCGACGTTTACCGACCGCTCTGTAAACGCGAGATTTCACGGAGACGCGCGCTCGAGCGCCGCTCTTCGACAATTCAGAGCAGAATACGGCCGAGGAACAGTCGGAATACAATGGAAGAGGGAATATAAAAGAGCGCCGGCTTGTAGAGACTGGCGAACGTTCCACCAGTGGGCAGCGGAACGATGAGGAACAAGGAGCGGATGTTAGATGCGCTTCTTTCTCCCACGTTGACATTCTCTTCTTGTTCCTGACGGATCCTCTGTCTGAGGAAATATCACGTCGCTTTCGTGATCAAACTTGAGCTCGCTCAATTGTATTCCGTTCCTCCTCGGCCTCGTCTGCCTCGTCTGCATCACGCCGATACTCGTCACTCTTTCTTCTTCGTCCTCTGCTTTCTCTCATCAGGGCTCTTCCATTGAGATCATTCGGAACCAAGATGGATCCCGGCGTGGCCGAGCGAGAAGGGCCGACTCGACGCGTCGATCGCGGTAAAATTGCATAAAAATGTCGATAAAAACAAGTAGTGGTAGAAAAGAGGGAAACTAGAAGACGATAGTGAGAAATTAGGGGCGAAGGCAATCGAAAACGACGAACGCGACAACCCTCCTTAGCCGCTCGTGGACAGCTCGAGATTACATGTATGTACATCTGCACCTTCTTTCGCGTGAAAATCCTTAACTTATCGGATCCGAAATCTAATGTATAAAAAAAGCTCTTATCTCGACGAGACTTGGTCGCGATCCGCTGCGGAACGCGATCGAGAAAGGCCGGCCTAGACGTTCGATTCGCTCTTTGCCGCTGAAGACTACTCGGTTGCAAGAATCGAACTGGATCGCTTCTTCCGGCGACTCGAAGCGCGCGTGCGCGGAGAAGAATACTTGACGAAGCAATTTTCAACGAAACATGAAGCATAAGATAGGAGAATTTTCATGTTGACAATTTTCAGCCGGGAGATGGGCGATACCGAAATTCTATGCCGATCCCGTCAGAATTCAGCTAAAACTGCGAAGAATTCTTCGGTACTTTCGACCGCAATTTTCGAATCGCTCATACTTCAGCAGAAAGCTGACTCGTTCGAGCAACATTTTTCTCCATGCAGAGCTCGCGGATAAATCTTTCGATCGCTACACGATATAAAGCACGAGTACGTTACAACAAACAATATGGCACCTGTTACCCTTGGTAAATTACGACGCGTAGGTATATTTACAAATTAGCGAGACGTTTTTCTGCGACGTTAAAAAGATTTGTATATAATATGATACGTCTCGGTCGATTTAAATATCGATGTGTGTGTGAAGCCTGCGACATTCTTGCCGGGTCGAAAACGAGCCCGTCGGATTCTTGCGACCGCTCATCGGGCTTTCTTACGAAGCGACGCTAAAACGACACGTCGCCTTATATTCGACACCTTCGGATGTACTCTAATATCACTAGTGAAATTTAGCGTATCGCAAAGAATTGAATTCCGCCAGTCCGTCCTGGCGAATGGCGATCATGCTTCTCAATCGACGCGCTCTGCGACGTTTCAAACGACGCTTGCACCAGCGAAATCGCCGACGAGACCTGGAATTTCGAGCACCGACGACATCGGCGAGAACCCGAGCGATAACGTTTAACCCTTAAGAGTCTCGATGCAGTCGTACCGCGGCGCAAGTCGCACCGGTGAATTCATACCAACGCACTTCACGCGGGAATTTTGTAGGGACGAGCAAAAATACGCGATATCACAAAAGCATCGAATCGTTCCAGACGACCGCTGAGCGTGGACTAATTGATCACACGAGTAATTATAAATCAACATTCGCGGACCTTTCTCACGAGACGCATCAACACAACGAGCGGCGCTCAAACGTAACGTGGACGCTGAAGACACTCGGACCGCCCGAGAGAGCCGCGGCGTGTCACGGTGATCTCGATGGGATTCAACATTCTTGCCGAAACATTCTCATCATCCACCTCGTCATCTTCCAAGCAGACTTAGACTGTTAAGGGTTAGACGTTCGTACGAGACGCACGACTACCCTGCTCACCTGAGCAGCGGAAGAGCCACCTTCGGCGCGGACCAGGCGAGCCCCAGCGTGCCGGACGTGCATCCCCCTGTTCCTGCCGCTTCTTACCCCCCCCTCCCCCATTCCGTTCCCGAACGTTTCCGAGCGGATCGACTCTGTGCGACAACGAGCGCCAACGATCCCGCGAGACACATTCCCTCTGAGGAGAACATAGGTCGCTATAGATTCTCCACCGTTCCACTGTCGCTGAGTCGACACCCCTGAGGGAGTGTATCGCTGAGGGACGTTCGTATTGGTGTTGGTCCTATTAATCCAGAGGTTCCCGTAGCTTCTTAGCTTATCAGCTCTCTTCCTTTCTCAAGCTGGCGCATGTGGTGTATTCTCTACGTTTTCTCTCCCTTGCCGCTCCTCGGATGCTAACAGTAACGGTGAGAAATAATAGGTAAGCGTGGGCGCAGAAGAGACTCTACACGGCTGGTGCGTTCTTGTCCTGCTTGCGTGTCTCTGGTCATCCTTGTCCTTCTCACTGATGTTAGCAGCAGTTACGCTGGCGAAAGAGTCTCCACGTATCCAAGAACCGGTCTCGCGCGCACGCGCGCGCGCGCGCGCGTTCGCCCCACGTTTTAACCCCGGCTTCCTTACGAAATTAAACCTAATCTGCCCCTTACGTCCTCAAATTATCTCTAGACGTTCAATAAAAAATGTTGAAATATTTCTCAATTATATTTAACAAACGCTAAACATGTATATCCTATAAAAAAAGTTCTGGGATCGGCTTCCCAGCGCTGTTGATTCGTTGTCGCGAGTCACAGTCGCGCGCGCACACCACTCGGCAGACTCGTATCCCGCAATATTCTCTCGCTGTCCTCCCCCCTCCCCCACCCCGCGCACGCACAGCAGTCTCCCCGTCGTCCCCTGCGAGCGTCGCGACGCGCCGTTCGGGAACCTCCGCGTTTAGCCGAAGCGCGGCCGTTACCGTGTGCAGCACGGTAATCCGCGCGCGTACGCTAATTATACCGCTAATACCTCTCTTACGGTTATTGATCGTTGACACGACTGTTACACGTTATTATTCCGAGACACTCCAAGCCATCCTAGCTCTCTCCTCGGTGACAAAGCAGCGACCGACCGCGCGGTGTCGCTCTCGAGAATGGAAATCCGCACGACGTGGTGTGGATCCCTGGGACTGCGAGTGACTGCGAGAGATGCGCAAGCAAATCGCAGTAGGCGACCACGAAAAGGACCGTCCCGAGTGAGGAGAGCTCATCGTCGAGCGAGTGCCTCCGGATTCCACGCTCTCGGCCGCCGAATATCGGCGAGTTAATGCTTTTTCTCTTTCCCCCTCTCAGGGCGGGAGGAGTCACGTGTGAACGTGCACACGCGCACAAATGTACTCGTCCTCGAGCGGACGTGGTCGGTCGCGACGCGCGGCCGGCGAGTATTACGTGTGCGGTACGACCAGCTGATTCTCGTGAGGTCGCGGGAACTGCAGCTGGTTCTGCAACTCGCGCGTGTGCATCTGTAATTGCATATGCTGGGCCTGGAGTTGCGAGAGCGCCGCGGGCGAGGCGAACGCCGGGTAGGCCAGGGTGGTGGTCAGGCACTCGTTGTGCTCTTCTAGGGAGTTCTGAGCGTAGTGCAGCACCAAGTGTTTCAGGCTCTCGTGGATGTTGTACGGCTCGGCGAAGCCGTAGCCGCGCTCGGTCGCGTATATTATGCAGTGCTGCACCGTGCCGTTGCACCTGCAAACGCAATGCGCGGTTTTCTGGTGAGACGTTCTGCCGCATCAAGCCACCTCCGGGTCGTGGAGATCCGCTCACGAAATTCAGGGGTTAATTTGCCTGATGCTTTCGGTTACTCGCGGTGATCACCTTAACCCTTTATATCCTGGCGGTGCTTGAAAGTACCACTCTCCAGTGTGTCCGGGATCTTTCGGAGACGAAAAATTGTGAAGATTGATCGGATCAAACGGAGAAGAAAAAGTCAAGTATCATTTCGCAGTCAAGTACCAAAAATCGCAATAGTTATTAAGTTATGAATGATTGAAAATGACCACATCTAGAAGCTCTTTTAATTGATAACTTGAAAATTTGCGTAAAATTATTAATTACTTGCAAAACAGTACGTGACTTTTCTTCTCAGTTTGATCGGATTAATCTTCACAAATTTCTCGTTTCCAAACGATCCCGGACACCCTGTATATAAACGCTTATATGTTTTTGAATCTTTTTTCTGCGTTTTATCCCACATTCCTGCCGGTATTTCTAAGTACCCTAATCATTAAACCGCTATAAATTTATTCTCCTATTCCTTATTATGACTATAATATTGCCAACAGCTATTTAATTACGCAAAAATTTAATCAAGTCTCAGGTAAATTAATTCAGGATATAAAGGGTATAATCCATGATGTCGGGAGCGAGATAATTGCACGTTCAAAATCTTCGCAGAATGTGTTTGGAGTAAACAAAATTTTTGTGTTAATATTTTGTAGAAAAATTATAATTATCACACGTATTTATCTTTTATAATAATAATAATAATATATATATATATATATATAATTTATATAATATTATAATAAATGTTATAGTATAATAATATAATGAATATACAAGGTGTATAAAAACTACCGGGACAGAAAAAACTAAGCATTTTAGAAAAAAATGTTTCAGACAAAAATTATTAAAATTAATTGGTAGAAAAAGATGATGTAATATTGGGATTTCCATTTAAGAAAAGTAATTATCAGTGAATCTCTCAGAAGTGGCGTCACCACACCAGTAGACAAAATGATATAGTTGTTTTATGTCCCCCTTGAAACTATACAATTTTTGTCTGAAACATTTTTTTCTAAAATACTTAGTTTTCGAGATATCTCGCCGTCCTGGTATTTTTTATAATTATACCCTGTATAATATCGTAGTATATTATAATATACTATAAAAAATATTTTCTTCTTTCTAAAATGAGACATTTGGCATCGCTCGAACAGATTCGTGAAATGGAACAATTTTCTCTTCCTCTGACAAACGAAAAACTAACATGATAAAATCGCAGGACGGATTAATGAGATGAGTCGTATGTAAATTTTACAGTACAATTTATCGATTATTCGAGGAGAAAGAGAAGAGAGTGATCGGAAACCGTTTTGCAAACCTGTCCGAGATCGACTGCCAGCATCATCTTATCGCCTCGCGAATGCGTCTTTTCATTTCATCGTATCTTGCAAAATTCTGAGCGTGCATTTTCTCATTTGACGAATGACGTCACCGAGCGAGAGGTCGACGGCGAGCAGCCAGGAGCCTTAATCGCGGATAAAACGTTGCTGTTTTGCTTATCGCGGGAGATCGTCGAGCGTGCGCGGCGGATCAATCCGACTGTTGGCAAGATTAACCTTCGCTTTAAACGATATACGTGTCATTATTACTATTATCTGTACTATAATCGCGATGCCCGTAATCGCTTATTCTAATTTATTCCCATCGATTCACACGTTCGCGCATGCCCGTAATAAGCACAACATACGTAAACAAGAAGAGAATACGCGTTGTCTACATTAGGAGAGACAAAAAGGAAGAGAGGTAGACTTACACTATGGAGAGCGCGTATTGGCCTGTCCTCGATCGCCGGACGAGGAAGGTGCCGTCGGGCCGGCCCATTAGAAAGCGATCGGCGTCGGAACGAGAACCCTTCAGGAAGAGCCATGACTTGTCGTCGGAGTGGACCTCGAGGTCGACCTCCTGGAGGTCACCGTAAGGCACTTCGCCGACAACGGAATTCGTGAATGAGTTCAAAACCAACTGGTTGATCTTGTTCTGCTTCATTCCGTTCTTCTTCAACCACCTGCGGGCGAACAAATGAATAATTGGTAAGTTCGATGCGAGGCCAAAGGTCTCGTGCAAAAACCGAACGAAATGAATAGTGAAACGCATACATAAAATGACGATCCTTCTGCCGCACGAGTTGGCCGATCTCCGCCTTCAGCTTGTACATTTCTCTCTCGAGGGTCCTGTAGTAAGCGATCTGTTGCTTCAGGCTTTCGTCCAGTTGCTCCTTGCTGTCCTCCAAAGACTTTAACCTTCGCTTCAACAGCTCCGCGTTATCCGTCAAACTGTAAGCGTACGTTCATCTCTGTTAACGTCCCGTTTTATTATTCCAACGAATCCGAGACGAGTTCTCCTTAAAAAGCTTAGGAAGAAACAAGCTGGCGAAGTAACCGCCAGATAAGAAAGAAAACCGCGTTCTCGATTGCAACACGAATTCACGCTTATTTTCACGAGAGCCATGAAAGAAGCGAGCACTCACGTAGAAATCTCATGGGGCTGGGCTTCCTTCTGGAACTTCTCCTGCAGTTTCATCTGCTCCTCGAACATCTTGATGGCCTCTGAGAAGGCTTCCAAAGCCTGACGCTTCAACTGGACCTCATAGGCCGTTTTGCCGTACAAATCCGAGCAGTTCTGGTATTGCCGTATGGTGTCGGTTATGTCCTTCTCCAACTCGACAAACTTCTGCACGACTTTCGTCATGTCCGTCGTGTTCGCGATCTCATCATCCTGTTTCCCGGCAAAGACAAGAGAATGAGATAGAGTGTTCAAGGACAGTGAGAGCTCTCGCGAGCGTTCCGGTCGATCGTAGAACTTGAAGAGTGATGGTGCTTACCTGCTGAAATCGCGACACAGGGTAGAGTAGCTTGATATCCAGCACGGAGTTATACTGCGCGAGGGAGCAGTTCCTGTAATAGTCGACCAGCTCGATGACCGAGTGGAAGTTGTACGGGTCCGAGAATCCGTACTTCCCGTTCCGATGACTGATCTTGATGAGCTTGTTGGTGCCGCCCTTGCGCAGCGTCAGAGTGTACTCGCCGCCCTTGGAAGACGCGTTTCGTACCAGGAACGTGCCGTCCGGCGAATCGATCATCATTTCGTTCACCTCGTCCCTCGTGATGTCTCCCCAGTACCACTCGGCTTCTTGAAGCGTGCGCGGCCTGCAAATTATTTTGTTTGTCATATTGTCGTCCAATCGTCGCGTAACTTATTTATCTCTTATATATTTTAACTTATACAGGGTGTCCCATTTTAAACCCCCCAGGCAAATATCTCGAAAAATATGGAAGACACGGAAAAATATTTCAGACAAAAGTTGCATGGTTTTAAGGGGGACATAAAACGATTATATCAGTTTGTTTACAGATGGCGCCACTTTCAAGATATTCATTGATCATTACTTTTCTTAAATGGAATTTTTTATTATATCATCTTTTTCTATCAATTAATTTGAACAACTTTTGTCTGAAACATTTTTTTATTTGTCTAATATTTTTTGAGATGTTTAAGGAAAACTTGGTAACTTTTTCAATATTTAACTTACAATATCTCGCTAACTTATCGTCGAAAGAAAAAATGGTACTAAACTTTTTTTACCCTATTTAGTCTCAAGAATATATTGTTAAAATAGCATCCTGATTTTTGTTGATTTGCTGATTTTGAAATTTCCAAAAGCCAATAAGTTAACAAAAGTTAGGGCACTATTGTAACAATATATTCTTGAGATCAAATAGAGTAAAAAAGTCTAGTCCTATTTTTTCATCCGACAAATAGTTAGCGAGATGTCGTAAGTTAAATATTGAAAAAGTTACCAAGTTTCCCTTAAATATCTAAAAAATATTAAGTAAATAAAAAAATGTTTCAAACAAAAATTATTCAAAATAATTGGTAGAAAAAGATGATGTAATAAGAAATTGGGTTGTCCATTTAAGAAAAGTAATGATCAGTGAATATCTCGAAAATGGCGCCATCTGTAAATAAATTGGTATAGTTTGTTTTATGTCCCCCACTGAAACCACACAACTTTTGTCTGAAACATTTTTCCGTATCTTCCATATTTTTCGAAATATTTGTCTGGGTGATTTAAAATGGGACACCCTCCTGTATATATCTCAACGAGTCCTTTTTACTTCAACAAACGGCTGCGAATTAGTTGAACTTAGGCTCACCTGTGTGCTTGTTGGTCCTTGCCGGTGTCCGTGACAGGTGCCGATCTGTCTACAGCCTCGTCCTCGAGAACCGGGAATGGATCCAAAATCGGAAATTGTGGTCTCGAAACTTTACGCGGAGGTAATTGAGGCGCGCTGGCGAACTCCGGTAGCCTCTCGTTCCAGTCGCCGTGCAGCAACAGTAATTCCATTATACGTATGTGCGCCTCCGTGTTGTGGACAACTTGACTACAAAACCATGCGGTGCGAGGTGCTGAATACTTGGCAATTAAACATCACGACCAGTCCCTATCGAGCGATCGCTCTTACAATTGGCCGCGAGCGTGAAAGCGACTGTTGTTCCGCGTCTCAACACAAAACGCCACAATGCCAATTGTCCTGATAACGTCGGATAGTCGCTAAAGGTGACCGGTCGTGCACTTCTTTCGGAAGGCTCAAACGACGCGAGGCGCTTCTCGCAGCTGGCAAACCCGAGATTCTTTTCTTCCTCGATTAGTTTACGTCGCTCGGCGGGGAGGAGCGAAGCAAAAACCACGTTATCAAGCATGCACAGCCTAGGCGGTGTCGCGCTTAGATGACTTTAAAATTGGCTGCAGCCCGAGATAAGATAAATATGCAAATTCTTAGCATCTCAACCTGACCGTAGATGAAATGTAGACTCGCGATTATCCGCGAACATCTCGTCTCAGATAATTCCGTAAATATAACACTCGAAGAATCTTGATGAGGGTAATATATATTTATTTTATCGAGATAAAGATCAGTTGATGCGAGAACCTTATCCGGACGATTAGCTGTATTTCACCCAGATAAGGGCAAACGATATTCGCAGCAACGTAGACGGAATTATCTGCGAACATCCTGGCGAGTAATCTCGAGTAATGATAACGAGATTCTTCAATTTAAGAGACATGCAGATGAAGATAATTTACACACATATATTTATTTACGTCTAGATAACGATCTCAGTGAGTGTCAGAACTTTTCTCCTGACCGATCACCCACACGATTTTATCGTGTGATGAGAGCAAACACCGATGATCCTAGGGTGTGCGGGTGAGACTCTTTTCATCAGCTGTTGGCGCAGTCGTCGTTTAGAGAGAAAAGGACAGAGAAAGAGCGAGAAAGAAACAAGCGAGTGTCGTGCGAAACACACTCTACTCGTGCGCCGTTCCCTACGACTAGAGAAGTCAGCCACGTGTGTGGCACTCACATGATTCGCTCCCAGGGCGGCCTAAGAAATATGTGACAGAGCACTTGCACGAGGATGGTCGGCGGTTCCGTGTAACCCCGTCCGTGCTGCAGCTGGCAGATGCGGCAAAAGTGCGCCATCAAGTGGAACAATGTGCTGCGATGATGTTCCGGGAGCTCCGCCACTAATTGACTGAGACGCGTCGCGCATTGCTCATCGCTCCTCATACCTGCGTGACAACAGAAACAGACGTCCGTAACTTTGCGATCGGAGAAGCGCAAACGAGTCGCAAAATGTTTGGGGGGGGGGGAAGGGGAGGACGTTCACGTGGGAAAGGTGTGTCTGCTTGAACGAAGAAATTTTCCCGCCAGATTCAAATTTCGACCGAAGACACGAGAATTCTATCAAGCTTCGCCGGAAAAATCTTGTGATAATTTTGACTGAACTGAATCCGACGATTTTAACCTTGATTTCTGTATCGTTCATATCTGACCGGGAAAATTCCTTCATTCGACCAATTCACTTTTCTTCTCTCAGAATCGAGACCGAATTGCGTTGTAACGACTCTCCACACGTTTCGCTCGATATTCTGCTTCTAAAACGAAACAGTCGCCACATGTTTTTCTAATCGCAATTAAGCGCGTTTCGGTTGCAAGAAACGGAATTTCCGGTGCGAAATTCGCTTGCACGAGCCGGAAAATCTCGTTTTTCCTCGAGCCGAAATGCGCCCAGTTCGGCCATCGTCAGGTCGATCGTGTGAAAAGCAGTCCCTTTTTCCCGTGTGAAACGAACGTTAGTCGACAAACTTCGCTGATGAAACAACGCGGGTGACCGATAGTCCCCCCCCCTCACGTGGCACGGGGTGAGTCACATGCGATTAGCTCGGCACATACGCAGAAAAATATTGTGTAGTGACAACTAGAAATTTTCCGTTACACAAGGCTCGATCGCAGAAAATTCTGTTTCACGAAGCGAAGACGTTCGAACCGTTCGCATCAACAAATGCTTTCGATTGAAGGAACCGAAATTTTCAGTCTCGAAAATGTAAAGTAAATGTTCCAGTAGCCAGACGCTATTGCTATTTAACGCCGCAGCGCTACGATTGCTTAATTTTATAAAGACACATGAAATTTAACGATATAAATATATCAGGAGTGTAATTTAATTCTGAGGCTTTCTTTCTTTTCTCAAAAACTGATTTACTTAAACCAGATAATGAACGAATATCTCAATCAAAATATTCCCCTCCGTTTTCTACAGCTCTTTTCCATTTTTCTGGCAAAAGATGGGTTCCGCGACGATAAAGAGATTCTTCTTTGGAGTCGATCCAATTTTCAACAAATTTTCGCACTTGTTCCAAGTTGTGAAAATGTGTATCATCCAGAGCAGGGGTTCCCAATCGGGGGTGCAAAAGAACATTCTTGCGGATGCGAGGAAAAGTGATTGCAATTAATAATGATTAAGATAAATTCTGAAATAATCCGGCATTTTACCATCAAAATAGAAAAAAATGTTATTAAAATTATATATTTTTTACGTATCTGTACGTATATATATTCATCACGTATCACTATGCGAAGCCTAATACCATGGATAATAATTTTATAATATTAATAATAATTTTATAATATTAAAAAATGATAGTTAATGTCTATAAAACAATATTATGTAATAATAAATTATTATTAAAATTAACTTCTCACTTTAAAACCCTAATAACTAATTTTTACCGCAAAACATATGAATAATTTTTTTTGTAGAGGGTGCGAAGGTTCATTAATAAATTTTTAGGGGTGCGAAATACAAAAGAGATTGGGAAACCCTGCTCTAGAGCATGTTGCATCGACCGGGACAAGCGATAATCGGATGGAGCAATGTCTGGAGAATACGCGGGAGTGCGGTAAGACTTCCCATTCCAGCTCTGACAGCGTTTACTTCACTGATAATGTAACATGAGGTCGAGCAGAAGAATCGTCGATTATCGTGAAGAGGGATCTCACTTTGCGTCGTTTACTCGCAATTGCTCGTTGTTTTTGGTCTAATGCTTGCTTCAAGTTGTTATAATTGTCGATAACGATCAGCGACGACACTTTCATTCGGATTTAACAGTTCATAGTACACCTTCTTGATCCCACCGAATACACAGCAGTACCATTGAACCGCGAATATTACGCCTTGAAGTGGATGCTGCTGGTCGACCTGGACTAACTCGTGATTTTTTTCGTTTGGGATTATCGAAATAGATCCATTTTTCACCCCCAGTAACAATCCGATGCAAAAAACTCTTCATTTTTTGCCTGACGATCGAGGAAATGCAAATGTTCAACCGGTTCGCAATGACATTTTCCGATAATTGATGTGGAATCCATTTTCCTTCTTTGCGAATCTCTCCCATATCATGTAAACATTTAGTAACTGTTGTACGATCAACATTCAATGCTCTAGTAAGTTCCGAAGTGGATCGTGCTGGATTTTCGTCCAATAGTGCTTGCAAATCTGCATTTTCAAGCTTCTTAGCTTGTCCCGAGCGATTTTTGTCGTTAACATTGAAATCACCACTTTTGAATCGTCCAAATCAATATTCACATGTCTCAATTGATGGTCTCAACATCACCATAAGTTTCTATCCGAATTCTATGACCTTCAGCCGTCGTTTTCTTCTGATTAAAAAAACAAAAGCAACACGTGTCGAAAATGCTCTTTAGGAAAAACTCCATTTTTAATACTTGCTATTAACATGATTTTTGCTGCGTCTATCGTTAGTAAATGACTAAATATCATGGATTAATATTACAAAGCATCGAGAAACAATAGCCGTGATTAAAAGCTGTCCCCGACAAAACTGACATCAGTGCCATCTCTTGCAAAGCCTTCGAAACTAAATCACACTCTTAATGTACGATTCATTGAAGAGCTGCAATATTAGAATTTCTATGGAATTTTTCTCGCGTTGCGAGCAGAGATTTCCAGTCGATTCCCGAGGAACGGAAGGTTTCGGTCGTCGTGACTGAAATCCAATTAAGAATAGTTGCCCGCGTACGCAAAACCGGGAATACTCACTCGACGCCTCCAGGAACCTGTCGTACCACTGCACAGGAATCACCGGGTCCGGCAGCTCCCGCAGGAATTTTTTCAGGACGCTCGCGATGCACTGCGGCGTGTACGGGCTCAGGTCGGCGTTGCAGACATCTGAAAGCAACACGCCGAGAGAGGATATCGCAGCCATCATTCGCGGCGATCGTCGCGAATGAATCGCGCTCGCTCGCGAAATTCCCCCCATCTCCCTGCCGCGCCGATCGCAGGCGAGACCGGCAGGCTGATGATCGATTCGCCATAGCGGGGCACGCGAATGGAATACCGGAAAGCCGCGTCGCGAAGCGCAGGACGCGACTTTATAAATAACAGCGGCGCGCGTCCGAGAAAAAACGTTTCGGAAACTCGCCTTAGCGCCACTTCCAAAATAGCCGATTTGCACGCAGCCGAGAGAGAGAGAGAGAGAGAGAGAGAGAGAGAGAGCAGGCACTCGGGGCGACATGCTAAATGCGGCCACGCAAGTCGGGACAAAGATCCCGGGCCTTAGAAACCGAAAGGTAGCTTCTCTTCCCCCCTCCCCCTCCCCCCTCTCTCTCTCTCTCACTCTGCCTCATTGCCGTTCGTTGTTTCTGAAATCTCGATCCGCCGCTCGCTCGCCTTTTTCTTCGCTTTCGGTATCGGAGATCCGGCTCTCCACAATGCAGCGTGGCGGCGATAGCGGCGCGCGCAAGAGTGCATCCGTACGACATTTTTGCAAGGCGCGCCGAACATTGTGGAATGAAACGACCGCGCCGCGCTATTTATAGCGCGCGCGCGCAAAATCGTGCGATCCGAGCGGGCGAGCGCGCGCGCGAGTTGGTCTCTTACCCACCTTCGTTCAGCTTTTGTCGCAACTCGAGGGTCTGTTCATTAGGCGGGCTACTGTGGTAGACTTTGTAGAGGTCGAGCGTCGTGTCGGCGAACGCCTGCTCCTCGAGAGCGCGGGTGCACCGCTCCACCAGGATCGGCGACGTGCGGCTGGCGAGGTCGAATTGCGAGCACAGCGCGAGGCCGAACACTGCAAAGTGGGCAGAACAGGGGGGAGGGATGTGATATCAGTGAATTGTTGCGACGCGACTTTGGAGCTCACTCTCGCGGAGGCGACGTGAGCTTCCGAATTTGTTGTTTTTGTCGTTTAAAGTATCGCATCCTTGTTAACTCCTCTGTCCTGCGATCCTTGACGAGATTGAACTTTGCGTATCGCCTCCTCTTGGAGGAGCTTCGCTTCTCCGGCGTTTTTCTTATCTAGTATCATCGTACAAGCTATGGTAAATTCAATTGACTTAATCAGTTCGCTGGTTAATGGCTCGTACAGGGTGAGTCACTTAAGACCGGCCACCCGAATAATACTTACGAGTTTGGAGATAGGCAAAATGCTTGAAGTAAAAGTTGTTTGGTATCGAGGGAGATATGAGATAGTGATAGGCATTTTGTTTATAGATGGCGCCACTTTCGAGATATTCACTGGTCATTGATTTTCTTAAATGGAAACCCTAATTTTTCATTGTATCATCCTTTTCTAGTAATTAACTTTAACAACTCTTGTCTGAAATATTTTTTTATTTGCCGAATATTTGTTGAGATATTTATAAGGAAAACTTGGTGACTTTTTCAATATTTAACTTACGATATCTCGCTAACTGTTAGTCGGAAGTAAAAGTGGTACTAGACTTTTTCACTTTACTTGATGTCAAGAATATATTGTCACAATAGCGTCTTGACTTTTGTTAATTTGATAATTTTGAAATTTCCAAAGTCGGTAAGCCACTTGAAGCTGCCATACTGCATCCGCCATTTTGAATTTAAAAAGTTCGACCTCGAATTCGCCACCAGCAACGAAAAAACCTTATAGATAAATTTGTATGTAAAATACGAAATTATTCTCTCTCTCCCGTTTTAGCACAAAACGTTGATTTCGGGTCCACCAGCGAACTGATTAACAGAATTTGTATGTACATGCAAATAATTATTGTGATTCCTCCGATTTTTTCAACGATAATATTTATAGCTTCTCAGGCGCAATCTTGTTCCTGCTCTTTCCGTATATTTTTTCGTGACTTTTGCAATTTTCTCTAACATTGCAGTCTGAAATTGATTTGTTCTTTGCACATATATGTCAATCGATATTCGACCTTTACTATTTTCTATACCAAAGGATAATACCCATTTATCCTTTGTAAGTAAATAAATATCGTTGCGAGAGACACCGCAGGCCCGAGCTTATCCGGAAACTGCTCGGCACGCAGGAAGCAAGAGAGTGCTTGTAACTGTAATCGCATCGTGGGACCATTCAAGGCAGAAACATTTTTACATTGGTGTTGGGCTGCAATATGAGCGATAATGACTGTACCACAACTTCTGTCTGTTTGGTGGAGCAAAGACATGGTTTAAGGCAGGGTGGGAGAGGCAGGCGAAGAGAACTGTAATTTTGGCAACACTGACTACCCCTTTCTCTCGGGATCTCGCTCGATAATTTTGTCTATCTCTCTATCGTGCTTCTCCTCGGCAAAAGGGAGATTCAGTCTGGAAGGAGGCGCTTTCGGATCGTTTCACAATAACTGTCTCGGGAGCTCTCTTGGAAGCGTTCACGGCGACGAAGAGTGAGTGGTTGAAGCAATGCGACGATGAATGAGCGAAATGCATTTCAATTCGAAAGGAAATCGGATTTCTGCCTCTTACGAGCCAAATTCGGCTCTTCGCAAAAATACATCTCGCTTGGGGCGTCTGGCAAGCTTGCATGCCTGTGAACCCGTCATAAGTTCATCGTGAGCGTACAATTTATTCGGAGCACGTTCCGAATGGTTAATACGCTTAGCATTTAGAAAGCATCAAGAATATCGAATTAAAGGAAAAGTTCGGTTTGTGTTACCTAAGTGGAGTGTATTATTTCACGATAATCTTGAAAAGAGAGTAAATTCTTTTTTCGAATACACGTGTGCGCGCGATAACGAATTTTTCTAAGATTTGCGATAAGAATATGTAACAATCATTATCGAGAAAATATTCCACGTCGAAGATAACAATCGCTCAACAAAGGCAAAATAAATTGAGATCAATCGCTTTCCTCAATAAATCGCAGAATTTTTCTCCATATTAGAACTCCAGAAATCCCGCCTCCTTTCGCGTCTTCGAAACGCGCTTCTGCTCCGTTCACACTGTCGCGTTGATTCGTCCGATTTTCTTCTTCGTGCTCGTTGCACGACGCGCGATCGACTCTCCCGATCATGAAACGCCGAAGGCTTGTTCCGAAATCGGAAATCGTAAACTTTGGTTTCAGTCATAAGGTTGGTCTTAAATTAACTTAGACACGTTCCGTGATTGATCGCGCTTAACCGTTCACCGTTTAGCCATGTTTTCGTTTACAAATTTGGCTTTAGCTATATTAATCTTGCAATATTAGATAGAGAAATGGATGGATTTTTTGTTATTTATTATCTTCATAATTAATCAGCTGATCAGTCGTAGAATGTTTAAGGTCTACCAACCAGGGTTAAGAAAATTACTTTGTAAAAGTGTCTAGTTACAGTTACAGTCTTTTCCGCTGAAAAAGTAACTAATTACAGTTACAAGTTACTGACCTTCAAAAACAACATGTTACGATTATAGTTATCTAGAAAATAACAAGTTGTTATTTTTCAGTTACCTTTTTACAATAATTGTACTATTATTTTAATTTTTGTAATTGTGTAAATTCCATCGATTTTATATAAAAGTAGTTTGTTGATTATTATATTCCTTATATTGTATATAATTTTTGAAAACTAGATTCATTAATTTAAATAAGTAATTCATATTTATTATTTAAGACTATCGATAACAATGATAAGAAAGTGAGTGAATTTAGTGAGAATAATAAATACTAAAAATAGTAAAAATAATCTTAACATAAAAAATTAGGTTTTTTTCACAAAAATGTATATTTTTTCACAAAAATGTATATTGATATTTTATAAATAAAAACTTATACTCACATGTTTTCTTAAATTTGCAGTTGAAATTCTACTTGCACGAATAATTCTTTTGCCAGCGCAAATTTTGCAGAGAATGCTCAGTTGTTTTCATTTCAAAATTTTTTCTGTAACTCGAATATTTTTGCTGGGCATGGCATTTTACAATCCTCCTCCGAATATTGAGATGTTTTATCCATTGCTTGAATTTTTTATATAACTGAAACCATGCAACGCACTTCACGCTGAATGCAGGTTATGTTAACAAATAAGGATTGGCGACGCGCAACGGAAATGTCCAATAGGTGTAAAATTTTTTTGAAAGAGATACAGGTTGCGTTCGGAAAGGAAACTATCAGCGCTACTGCATTCATTTTATCCATGTTTTACATCTAATGAACGATAAAGATAGATGATAGCACGTTTTCCAAATGCAGCCAAAATAACTCTATGCTTATTGGATATCAAGCGCATCGCACGTCGCGTTGTGTTGGTTTTCCAGAAATTTAAGTTTCAAATATATAAAGTAACTATTAAAGCAACTATTAAATTAGTTACTAGTTATCAAACAAATGTAACTAGGCAAAGTTACAGTTACAGATGGAAAAAACGGAACGAAGTTAAGTTATAGTTATAAAAAAAAAATAACTAACTGTAACTTCGTTGCAAGTAACGACTTACTTCCCAAACCTGCTATCAATCTCATAACTAAAACCAAAGTGCCCGATTTCGGAACAGGCCGATTCGTATTTTCCGCGATGCCGCGCGCGCGCGCGCGCTTGCCGGTGCGGCGCGAAATGGAAAAGCATACGAGTGGAAAAACGAGCGGCAGGACGTCCGCGCAAGTGTAATTAAGATTTGACCTGTCCAGCGTTAACTCCCGTCGGATTGAAAGCGTCAACATCAAAGCGCACCGCGAGCTGATACTTCCAATTCGCGACAACGGCGACGACGAGCACGACGACGCAACAGTCTTCTTTCGCGACTTCTCCTCACAGCCGAGAAGTCGACACGCTCGACCGCGAAATTCGGCGTGGACAAAGCGACGACGGAATTGCGTAACGCCGCAGCCGTCCGAGGAATGCTCGAAGAAGAGGGAATTCCTCGACTCCTGGCGGATCTTCACGTCGACGACCGCGCTCCTTCTCGCTCCTTTTGTCACCCGTGTCTCTCTCTCCCTCTCTTTCTCTGTCTTTTCCCTCGATTTTTGCGACTTCACGCCTTTCGTTCCCCCGTGGATCTCTCGTCTCGCACGGCTGACGAACCTTTGACTTTATTTTCGCGCGAGGATATACGCGCCACGTACCCCGCGTGATCATATTTTCAGGCCCTCGATCTCTTTCTCTCTTTCTCTATCGCACGCGAATGCCGCGCGAGAGAGCGAGTGCGCGCGTGCGCGCACGCACCGCCACTTGTACAATCAAAGATGTATATGCATGCATTATGAAAAGAGAGAGAGAGAGAGAGAGAGAGAGAGAGAGAGAGAGAGAGAGAGAGAGAGAGAATGAGAATGCGGTGAACGGGTCGACGGGCGGGCGGAGGGAACATTGCGCGGGGGAGGAGGGAAGGGGAGAAGAGAAATTTATTTTTACGACCGCGACAGCGACGTCTTGTTTCTTCATGACCGTATCTTCTTCTTTAAAGAAGGACGAATGACGAGAGAGGAAAAAAGAAACCGAGACAGAGGGAGAGGGGGAAGCAAGAGGAGGGAGGGGCAAGAGAGGAGACAAAAAGTCAGAATTAAAACACGAGCTATATACAGGCGAGAACGTAGAGGCACGCACGTGAATTTTATGCGCGGATGCACGACGGAGGCCAGCCGGGCTATTCGATATTCGTGACGAATATCGTACGATCGTACGTCGATGGCCGTGCCGCGTGAAGAAACCTCGAGTGGGCCGCTATCGAACCCGGCCGTCAGGCTTGAATAAATCGACGCGCGGGAAAAATGTCCGGCCGATGGACGCGCGCTGCCAGTTTTCGGCGCCGTTGCGCGCAGATTTTCTCGAACATTAATAATAATGATAGATAGATATGATGAATAATAATAATATTAAAAATAATACTTATCGATACCTGAAGCATGTCGCTTCGGTTACATAAGCGAGAAAGAAGAAAAAGAGAGAAAAAAAATGGTACACAAGTTTGGTGAAGAAAGAAATAAAAAAATTGAGGCACATGGGTGCCTCAAAGTGTCGATTATTTTACCGATTCACATTAAATCAACAATTTACATCGAATGGACGTTGCATTTAATTCGTGGCTTCTTCACAAAACGCTTAATGTTTAATGGAGAATTATTTGTTATTTATTATGACGATTTGTCAATTACATCTCTATTTTATTGCTTATTCCATTGTCTCTATTCTTTTATTCGTATCTCTTTTTATTATCCGGCCGGTTTTTGATATTCCATTAAATCCGCGCCGGAAACTGGCAGGATGCCGGCTATACTTTCCGGACATTCTCATTCCATCTCTAAAATTTCGACGCCGCCATTGCCGATACGTCGCCCACGCGCTCCCACGAGATGTCGATAGGAATGCAATGATTTCTCACAATATCGATAACGATATTATCGTCATTCAGAACCATCGATAACGATAATATCGATAATTTTGAAAAATCTCGATATTTATATCGATATTTATATAAAAAAATGTATACATATAGGGCTATGTATATAAAGGATATGCACGAAAAGTTTGAAAAGATCTTTTAAAAATTTTTATCTTCATATATAATTTATTGTAGTATTCTTATTAGAAAATATATAATGAATCGGTATAAACATTTGCCCAAGACTACCACATACATGGAGCAGGAGATATCTATTACGGTTAAACGATTGAGGTGGAAATGATAAAAGTGAGCGAATTTACTAGACATCGAGCAATCACATAATATATATTCTAGTGAATTCACTCACTTTTGTAATTTTCATGTCAGTAGTAGAACCGTAATAGGCCCCTAGAGCTGTAACTGAAAAATACGAAAATCAGTAAAATCCATATCGATATGTCGATTTTATCGGAGACAAAAGAATACCGATAAATATTCGATATTTGTCTCTCGATATATCGATATTGTCGATTTATCGGTGCATCCCTAGGTGTCGAGTCCGCGAATGGCGCGCAGCGCGAGAGCGAGATACTGTGCCATTTTCAAAAGTGCCACGAGTCTCGCTCGATCTCCCGCGAGATAGCGAGGACACAACGGCAGACTGAATTGATTGCGTCAGTTTCAGACGGAGCTAATCGGCCGAGACCACCGATATGAAAGCCGCGCGCGTCGTGCCCGCCCGCACGTGACGTGAATTTTCGACCGACGCGCACAGTGGGGCCAGATGACACTTTTTGGTACAAAATTCTCTAGAGACCTGAATTTCCAACCGATCATCGACACCAATGGATGAGGTTGATCCTGAATAAATTCCAAAGAGATCTGCCTAACTGAAATTTTGAAAAAATTATCGGTTCAGGGTTCATGGGTTTAGGGTTTGTCTTAAAAGTTTATCGTTTAAAGCACAGTGTCTTGGGTTCGACCTCAATAGGTTCGAGCCTGTGGATAAATGCGAAACCCTAGAACTTATAATCACCATTTAGAAAACTCAGGATTTTAAAGCTCATCATTTCAGCCCACATTAAGAGAGAATTAAGGATTAAAATCCCTCGGTTTTGTGCTTCACGGGTCTATATTTGATGTTTTTGCATTTTGGGCATATGAGTTTTGGGTTAATGGATCTCTGCTTCAAGATCGATAAATCTCGAGGTGTCTGTTGATTGGTTTCATAGTTTCAATCCGCTGAATACGCTATTAGATCGAAATAAGTGTCGAATAATGAGTATTTCACAAGTTTCTCGCGTTTAACGATAATTTTTCCTCTCTTGGGGCTAGTAATTCGAGAAAAAAATTTCTTTTTAATTTTGGCAAGACAGATCTCTTCGGAATTTATTCAGGATCCAACCTCATCCACTAGTGTCGATGATCGGTTGGAAATTCAGGTCTTTAGAGAATTTTCAACCAAAGAATGTCATCTGGCCCCACTGTGCGGCAACGGCGGGACGTTATCGTGAGCACTTTCGTCATCGCTACACTTCGCCGTCGCGCTGGCCGATGACTGGCACCCGAGTGATCGAACACCGCCAATTACTGTAAATCGGCCGCGGTGGCGATGCTCGTTGCGAGCAGCGCTTTCGCGCGCGGCGCGAAGAAAAGCGCGGCATTATGGATCCCGCCTAAGCAGTCCACGTGGTCGTCGGAGAGCGACAGTTGCTTCAATCCGACCTTCTTCGGCGGATGGAGCGGATAACAAAATCGAGGGAGGGGGGGAGGGGGCCCCCGATTAACATCCCGTGCAGGCGCCCCGGCCCGAAATTGCCGCTGTCGGGATATCGCCTCTCATACCAGTCCTCTTATCGTCGGCATCACGTGCAATAAGTGCGACGACGACGACGACGACGACGACGACGACGACGTTATCACGCAATAATTTCGAGCGATCGATGCAGTAATCGTCGTACCGGCTGCACGGCACCGTGTGCTCCGGTGTCCAAACGGATGCTTCGACGTCCTTTTCCTCGATGCGCGCAATTTGAAACGCAGCTATCGATGGCGGAACTGGGTTTCCGCGATTTCTGAGAATCAATCTAAAAATCGAGTCCCCTCGTTGGATCATCGCTATGTTCTGATTTCTCTCTATCGAGAGGAAGAAGCGTTTTCAACTGTACCGAGACTTAATTTCGAAACTGACATTAAAGCCGAGTCTTCGCTGAGTTTCAAAAGCGACTGCACTATTTTTCCCGATGCGATTGGTCCGATGACAGAACTTCCGATAACCAATCGGAAACAAGTTCGGTCGTTGGACCATCGACTGTGTTCCAAATTGCATGAGAAAAGACGCTCAAACCGAATGTTGAAACCAAGCGTACGTGTGTATATACCGGGTGTTGAGAAAGAACCTTACAGGATAAACTCATTATATTGAGTACAAAATGCTCAGAAGAAACGTGGATCGAAAAATAAGCAGGGTTGTAAAAATTTATCGATTTTTGTAACGCAAGTTATTTGTGCGTCTCAGTTTACCATACGCGATGAATAAACAAACAAGTATCTTGGCGTATTATTACTCGGACGTTTACGAGAAGTAACATCTCTTCGATCTCTCGAATTAAATCCATCGGATCCTTTTTTATTATTACGAGAAAAAACTTTGTTTATTCCTGTTTACTCTGTCAGCCGTGAATAATATAGAAAAATCATCATCCGCGAGCACAGGATGCAGTTGAGCGGATTCGAAGACCAGAAATTTTTTAAAAAGCTCGCAATATTCTGTAATCCGAGCACGTCAAACGTGAGACAAAAAACAAAATATAATAAAACGGTACGATAAGATACTTGATTTTTCGACCTATGTTTACCAAGCACTTTTTACTCGACACAATAAACTATCTATCCTGTAAATCTGGAAGTCTTATTTTCGAACATCTTATATATATATAGGGTGTCCGGGATGTTCAGGAAAGGAAAAATTGTTAAGATTAATCACATCAGGCTGAAAAGAAAAGTCATGTACCATTTTGCAAAAATTGCGTTATTATATTATTAATGATTAAAAATGACCACATCCAGAAGCTCTTTAAATTGGTGACTTGAAAATTCGCGTACTTATTCGCAAAATGATACATGACTTTTCTTCTCAGTTTGATCCGATTAATCTTCACAGTTTTTCGTTTCCGAAAAATTCCAGACACCCTGTATGTGTACGCGCGGTCGGCGACGGTAGAAGTTGGAATAAATGAATGGGAGATTGGGAGCAGAGCGTGGCGACAGTGACACGGCCCTGAAGGCTGGCGCCGCGCGCTCGCGGTTTCGCTATGCACAAATATTCGATTCCGTCATTGGCGCGCAACGTGCAGCGTTAATTAAATGCATCGCTGCAGGCGCGTTGACGGCGCGAGCGTTGAGCCTCGCCTACGTTGTCTCTAGCGATTATCGTCGTCTGGGGCATTTGTGCCGTTTCAACCGTCTCTCGCTGCCGAATGACGCGCGCGCGCGCATGCGCATGCGTGCGTACGATAAATGCGCCTTCGTCGTGCGGCACACACAACGCCGCTGCGAGAACGCCGTCGGCGCACCCGTCTCGTCGACGAATTTGCGAACTTCAAGTCCCGCGAAACTGTCACGTGAATCTAATCGCACGGAGTCGCGCCCTTCCGGAGCGCGTGATCATTCCCGCCGGGGAACTGTAAAATAATACACAACCGAGACGATCGACCCTCGACTCTGATGCGCGCGCGCGCGCGCGCATGCAGCGCTGCGCCCCGTGGATGATTTAAAAATCAGCCGTGCCGACAGATAAGATGAAATATGTAAATTCCTCTTAGCACTTTGCCCCGTTGTCACAGACGAATCCCGACGCGATTGTGGCCTCAGTGACGTCACTGGCACGCGCGGTGCACTAACGCAACGTCTCCTGCGACGCAGAAGGCAGCATTCCGATATTACGCATACCTTGCGACGCGGAGCAGATTGAATTATCCGCACGAATATCATTTCAGATAATTCTCCGAAGATAACGTCTTTTCCGAGGCAGATAATACCCATTTACTTTATCAAGATGAAGATAAGTCCGCCGCCAGATCGCGATCCGAACGTGATCATCTGCACAATCGCGTCCAGATAACAGCAGACACTACGCCGCATATGTAATACGTTTCTCTCGCAGAATCTCAGAGCGAGTTTACCGCCCGCGCGCGCTTGTGCGTGTATGTGTGTGTTCGCCAATCATTAGCAACGCCGGCGTCCGAGAGCGCGCGCACGTTTTCACCCGGAGGAGCTCGTCACTAGAGTCGAATCGGAGCGAAATTGTTTCTCGCAAAAGCTCGCAAAAGGGGGGGGGGAGGGAGAGAGACGGCGACGGCGGTGGAGTGAACCGTGAGAGAGGGCGGAGGAGGCAAGACGCGTCGACAGTAATCCGAGTAAAACCGTGTCGAAACTCTGCGCGCTCGGCTTAAGGATCATTAAATGCCAACGAGAGGGCCGTGTGTGCGACTCCCACACGAGTGCGACCCGACGGTGGGATTTTCAATGGAAGAAAGTCGTCAGCCATGAGGTAAGGTAAGGTGAGGTGAGGTGAGGTGAGGTGAGGTGAGGTGAGGTGAGGTGAGGTGCAGTGAGGCGCGCCGAGGCAAGGTGCGTGCGCGAGCCTCTTCTCGGCGAGTGTTCCAGGTTCCAGGTTATCGTAACGAGATGCCGCACAGCGGCTGGCAGGCGCCAGGACGGCGTCCTTGCCGTCAGCTCGGTCGTATAACTCGCATGATCCCGCCCCGGCTGGTTACAATGCTGGCGAGAGAGCGCCACTGCTTTCTGACGCAATCTCTCTCTCTCTCTCTCTCTCTCTCTCTCTCTCCCTCGCTCTCTCGCTCCCTGGCGCGGGCGTCGTGGAAGACGCGGCTGGATTTTTCAGCGGTTTCCGTATTCTGTCCATTAGGGACGGAGCGACGGGGAGGATTAACGAGTGTATGTGCTGCGCCTCGCTACGGGCGCACCTTACTACGACTAGTGCGAGGCGGCGGCGACGGCGACGACGTGACTTACCCGAGGTAAACCTGCCGATACGATTGTCCGAGTCCGAGGCTGAGATGCAATTGGCAGGCAGACCCGTCGCCGAACACGTCCTGTGAGAGACCAGTCCACAATCTGCGCAACGCAGAAAATTCACGTTCAGCGAGGTCAAACAGCGCGAACGCGCGAAATGCACGGCTCGTTCCGCTGCGTGATTCCCGGCTCGATTCCATAATTAATTCGCGAGCGGTCGCGACGTCCACGCGCGATGTATTTATATATATATATATATTCATTTTTACTTGTTTATATATGTATTTTTCTTTTCTACCATAATTGGCAGGGCGAGAGACTTTCGAGTGAGGCGAAAATTTCAAGAGACATCTGACATGGCGCGATGTGCGAGGATCTTCCAGCCGCTCTCGCGGGGTGAAAAAACCCGACAGGGATCAAGTCGCGTTATTATTATTATTATTAGCGTTATTGCCGTCATTATTATTATTATTATCGCGATTACTCGCGAGCGGCGCGAGGATCGATACCGAGGACGCGGGCGTACCTTGGCAGAGGAAGCCTTGGTGCAAGAGGCCCCTGAGGTATTTATGGCATTTGTCGCACTTCTCCAGCACGCTGAAACTGTGCGGCACGAGATTGTGCGCGTTATTGGTCGCGTTGTTGCCCGGATAACCGACTCCGAGGGGGCAGTTCGCCGGGTCCACGCTAGGCGTCGTCGGTCCCGTCGTTTCCGTTGCCACCGGCGGCGGCGGGGGCGACGGCTGGCAGAGCTCCTCGATGCACACCAATATGTTCTTCTGATGGAACTCATCCTTTATACCCATATTCTGCAACAGAAATCACACGGTCGACATCTCGCATGTGTTCGCTCGCAAGGCGCTTTTTGTTTGCCGTCCGTCTCGACGACACGCGCCGAGGTGCCGCAACAATCCACCTTCAACTTGACGGACTTGTGCAGCCGATTCGCAGACAATCTGAAACCGTTAGTCGTCTATGTACAGGGTGTCCGGGATCTTCTGGAAGGATTTTTTTATTCAGAATTACCTAACTTACAATTATATGACGGCTGTTGCGTCTAGCGATAGGTACGAGTATATTGAACTTTGAACCCTGAGTCTTGAACCTGTCGCTAGGCACAATAGCCGTCGTATATAATTGTAGGTTAAGCCATTTTGAACAAAAAAGCCCTCTGCCATTTTGCAAATAAGTATGCAAATTTTCAAGTTATCAATTAAAACAACTTGTGCGATGTGGTCGTTTTCAGTCATTAATAACTTAATAACTTAATAACTATCGCGATTTTTGCAAAATGGTACTTGACTTTTCTCTGCAGTTTGATTCGATTAATCTTCGTAATGTTTCGTTTCCAAGGACATCCTGTATAAGTACGCTTGCCGATGAATTCTCGAATGATATTGCTCTGCTTTTCAAAGCGTCTCTTAATCTTCGCAGAGGTTCTTTTATTGGTGAATATGCTGTTTAGGGGACCAACCTCCAATAGTCTTAATATGTTGACGTATATTATATAACTCATTCTCCTTAGTGATATTCAAGAGATTTCTGCCGCCGCTCATTGTTTATTAAAACGTTATTGGCAAAAGAAGTTTCATAAAGAATCTATTTTCCCGACATGGTATATAATTAAAAAATGTTAAACAATATAAGCAGGAAAGCGAACCTCTGCTCGAACCTAATCTATTTTAGCCTAACCCAATTTATTATGCAGGGTATCTATAAAGTCCATATATTTAAAGCTGTTTCTGAGATCCAGAAGTGGGGTCGGACTTTATAGATACCCTGTATCTTCGCATAATGTTAGGCGCTGTTGAAAAAGTCCCCTTAAAACTCACAACGCCTAATCATATGCAAAGATGTATAAGTTAAGTTAGGTTAGGTTAGGTTTTTCTTTCAGAGAAGGGTCCCGCTCATACTATTTAACATTTTTTAACATATACTGTATCGGAAAATTAGATTTTATAAAACTTCTTTTGTTAATAACTTTTTGATATACAATAAGCGACGACTAAAATCTCTCGAATGTTATTCAGGAGGGTGAGTTGTATAATTTACGTCAACGTATCAAGACCATTAGAGACGAGTTCCTTAAATAGCCTATTTACCCTTCCGTTTCTTCTACATCTCCAACTTTTCACGTAGAATCGTCCTCTTCCCGGTTGCACCATCATTTCGGTCACACCCTGTGTATTAATTGACTACTCCCTTGATGTGTAAACTTATGACCCAACTATCTCGCTCTACCAGCTCTCATATAATTTTTACTGTTACGACCGATCGGAATTTGGCGCCCCATGAAAGCAGACATAAAAATAAAAGATCAAAAGAGTAACGACACAGCGCGCTCGCATCTCGCATATTCTATATTGTGTATTTATCACAGACGACTTATTTATTACATTACATATGGTTGTGTAACGGCGGCTACTTGGGTAACCGGCACGAAAGAAATATCTCAAGATGTGAGAGCGGTCAAAGAGCGGCGGCGCGACACCCCCCGCGCCTCCGCGACCTCTGACCGACTTCGCGCCACGTGCGCCACGTGTGCGCGCCGCCCAAGTTAGCGGAAGAGTGGTCCTCCGGGACTCGGATTCTACGGGATCATCCGCCTGCGAGTCGGACACACTTTTCTTGCCCGTGTCGCGTCGCCAAAACGCCAGTGTCTCTCAACGGCGGCGGTAAATCTGCGAGGATCCGAGGGAGCCAACGAGCGGCGCCGACTACAAAGAGCGGCGTGTAACAACACGTGTGTCAAAGCCGAACACAGCCGGCGGACACAGTTACAGGGTGACTAACGAGGGAGGAAAATAATACGCGTTCATCATAAATAACTCGAGCGATAACGACCCCGTTCAGCGCCCTTCGAAGATGGCGCTAAACGAGGCCGGCCGCCGATCGGGAGTGGCCTGCTCTGTGTCTTTTCTCTTCTCGCCGGGATTCCCCGAGCGAGCGAACAGCAGCCTTCGCGTCTTAAACCAGGGTCTACCATAAAAGTAGCGAAATCCCAAGTTGTAAGGTCGTAAGAAAGAGAACTAACCGATCAGAATTTTTGGACCGCAAGGAGAGCAATCGACCGCGATAGGTCAGTTTTCTTACGACCTTACGCCTAGAACCTTACGACTTTTATCGACGACCTCGCTTTACCCTGCCGCGCCGAATCAAGCCGAAGAATCATTCGCGACACGCGAGCGACTTCGCAGCGTCTCTCGCTCGGCGAAACGCGCCGCGTTTAGGCGCGGCCGTGAGCGCGTTATATAAATTGCTGCTCCCTCCTGCCCCTCGGAGGAGGACGCGGCTGCGGAAAACGCTGTCTAAGAGTGGCGATATCGCGAAAAGAGCCGAGAGGGGAGATAATTCGCGGGTACCGCGGCGTAAATCAGTCGGGAGGGACGTTGAGGAGTCGGGAGCACCGCGCTCGTAAAAGGGTGAACACACGCCGAACGGGCGATCGTAATTTATACGCGTCGTTACGATCTCCCCCCTACTTTCACTCTCTCTCTCTCTCTCTCTCTCTCTCTCTCTCTCTCTCTCTCTCTCTCTCTCTCTCTCTCTTTCTCTCCCGGCAGGCGTCTCGTTTTCCCGAGAGCACGGCCGAGAGGCAACAGGTGTCGGGTATGCGCCGCTGCACAATACCTGCGGCGCACTCGCGAGAGGTACAATGCACCCCGCGGTTCGCGAGTTAGCGATGCAGCTCGCATTCGCGTAATGGAGACCTTCGGCAAGTCCGAGGCGATCGCAACGTGGAAGCGCGGCGCGCGTGTCTTCGTATTCCGTGTTAACGATCAGCGCGATTCCATCTCCGCTCGGAGAGCGAGCGTCGAAAACTTGTGCGATCTTTTTTCTCTTGTGTCAGGTTAGGTCTTCCGAAATTCGGACATTTTGGTTTATAAGGTTGGCAGGCCTTAGACTCAGATATGTTCCGTAACTAATCAGCTAATTCGTGCGATCGACTTTACGATCGGGGGATTCGGTGATCAAGATAATAATACTAGGGACGGGCGATTTTCATCGATTAATCGAAAAAGCTGACAGTTTGTTTTCAATTGATCCATGTTTTCAGATGATTTTATTTTTACTCAATTAATTGATGTTTGATGACTTTTTTCTCAACATCGGCAAGTGATTTTTATTTTGTTTTGTAAATAGAGGATTTTTGTAATATCGTCTTTCAGATACGGTAAATAAAATTTATGAACGTTTAGTCCGGACCTGCAATAGTCATAATAAGCTTTAAGTCTTGAGAAATTGGCCAACCACAGTCAATAATTCTTGTAAAAGCAGGTTGGGATTAATTTCTTAAGATTTAAAGTTTACGACATCTATTGTACAGTCATGGAAAATAGGGTTATCCGGTTTTTATTGATAAGTTTCAGAACGATGCCGAATGGCCCAATAAGAGTACTTATCTTCCCAAAATTAGTTCTCTTATCACGTGGAAAATACATCAAATGAAATGCCGAGTAAAAGCCTTGCACACTGACGCGATTAGCGACGAACAATAAACGATATCCAATGAGAGCTCTGTTTTAAAGAAGAAATGAAAGCTCTTTCTTCTTAAAACGAAACTCTCATTAGATATCGCTCATAGCATAGTCGCTAGTCGTGTTCAGTGTGTAAGATCCTTTACAAGGATTTCTAGTAAAACTGAAAATATTGCGGACGTCATTTCGTCCTTGTTTAACATTTAGTAGAAAACAAGGATTGAATAACGCCGGCTACATCTGTTGCGAATTTAAGAACTCATCCAACATGTAAGCAAGGAGAATATCCGAGTGATGTTTCCAAACGTATCCTTAGCAATGTTTAATCTGGTGCTAACCAATTTAAATGTTTACAAATTTAACCGATAAATCGGTAAACTGATTTTCTTTTAGAAAATAATCGACGTCATTCCAATTTTTTTCTTATTAATCGATATTTTAAACATCGATGTATTTTTGAACATCGCCTAGATAATCCCTAGATAATACGTAATAAAAAATCTATCCACTTTCTTCCACCTAATATTGCAAAATTAATAGCTAGAACCAAGTTTGTAAACAGAAATAATACATGGCTGAACGTGAAAGCCCAAGAGTGATCAGCTGATCAATTATGGAACCTAGGTTTGTTTAAGGCCTATTAACTTTACAATTCAAAGTTGCCGAAACTGATTCCGAAACAGGTAATGCAGCGAAACTTACTGCTCTTTTCACGGAAAATATGTTCTAGGGAATTGCCGGCTAATTCCGGCAAATTATCCCGAGACAGTGCAAGTTCAGTAAATGCATATGGCGTTTGTAACTAATATAAATAAGTGTAAAAAAATGTCATTAATAAAATACGATAATCGACGGAAGTGAAGACAAAACTTATAAAGTATATGAGATATTTTTATCGTCTCGTCCGATGATGAAACTTGAAAAATTATCTTCAATAAAAATTTGCGATACAGCTTTTACAGCAAGTTGGTTCATAGCAAGGTAAGTTGGCTATTATTCCGCGGATTTACTTGCAATCTTTATATTCAGATAAGTAGAGATGTGCGAATCAAGAATTTTTATGTCGAGTCGAATCGAATCTCATTTTTTTCATTCGAGTCGAATCGAGTCTATGAAATTTCATTCGAACTCGAATCGAATCATTAAAAAATTTAACATGACTATTAAACGTGCAAATAATGATGGAAGATTTTAATATGATAGGAAATATTGATACTGTAATATCATCTGAAAGTCAAATATATATTTAAATATTTAAAGTAATTTATAATTAAGTTATTAATTATATAAGTTAAGTTAATTACAAGTTAAGGGTTCAAGCATACAGGCAATCAGATGGCTCGTTTTGTAGCTGATGCGCGCAAACGCTAATTTATCTGATTCGTATCCGAATCTTCGCGATTCGAAATTTTCGAATTATTCGCATTCGAATCATAGGGATTCGGATTTGAATCGAATTTAATGCAATTCGATTCGATTCGAATTCGAATAGTTGGCACATCTCTACAGATAAATTATACTACTCTGCTAATCACTGCGGGGCGCTGCAAATGCGTTTTGTTTTCCACACGCCGATATTTCCACTGACGATATTTCCGAGCGACTAATACGCTGCTTTCTGTAGCAATGCTGTCAGCACTATTTAGGAACGCAGGCCATGTTGGCCGTTCAATTCTCGCGGGAACTTTGGGCTGTCGGAAGAGGGAAGCGGAAAGTCTAAAAAGAGAAACCGAATGGACGCTGCTAATTTCGCTAGCAGAACATTATCGACCTGCCGAAACCGAGCGATATATCTCGTTCTCCGTTTTCTCATATTTCGCATTATGTAATCTTGCTGCATACAAAAGTCGTGCGTTTCGTTCGATCATCATCGCGTCCATCGTGATGCGGCATCAGTGATGCAATACATTACGCGGGGCATCTTACGGGGCAAACACGACGAGCCTGTCTCTCTCTCTCTCTCTCTCTCGCTAATAAATTCCGAATCCGACAGAAGTCGCTAATTACTAAGGAAATGATCGCGACGATCGATCCGGCTAATTGGCCATTACAAGGCAATTCGGATACGCACGTTTCTTGCGCGGCCGCGACTCTCTCTCTCTCTCTCTCTCTCTCTCGAAAGAGAGAGAGAGAGAGTCGCGAGTCTGCCTCGCATATTCGCGCGGCTTCTCCCCGGCGCCTGTTAAAATAACCGTCGAATACGTTCGTGCGAGTCGCCAGAGTGCGATCGACATAAAAATGCTCATAACCTTGGCGCGATGCAGAGCGATGTGCGTCAGTGAGTCGCAATTTTGCAACTAGGTGCGCGCGCGCGCGCTCGGTGCGATAATCGCGCGGCCTGCGCGCGCGCGCGCGCGCGCATTAATCGCATTATCTTAATCGACCCACATCGGCCGATTCAATGTCGCAGCTCCTTCGCGAACTCCCCGTCAATTCAGCCGCGCGGTCGATCGCGCGACATAACCTCAACTCCCCTTTTTTCACGCTCGCGCTCCGATTTCAATTCCCGACATCCTCTTTACCCCGCGCGCGCGCGCATGCGCCTTGCGACACTCGCAAGCTGCGCGCGATCGAGAGGAGATCGCGATGCTTCGACTCTGATCCGACGGACTCTCTCTCCCTCTCCTCCCATCCTCGAGCGCTTCCGCACGCGAGAGAAACGGAGACTCGAGAAATGAGCTCGGCGACATGAACCGAGGGAAATATCTTGCAATTTCGCGTCACACAGCGATATTCCAGTCGCTGCGAGAGAAACTCGCCCGCTTCGACGGCTTCGAAGGGGAAAGAGAGGGCGAAGGGAGAGGGAGGCACTTCCGGCAGCTGGTTTCTTTTCCGAATTATGGTATTTGGCCGTACACGCGTTCGCGCGCGCGCGATCCAGCGCTATTTCGGCCGGTGCCGCAGTCGGTTAAACGCTATTATTAGCGTTAGACAGGGCTAAAGTAAAGTGATCGATAATATTACACGCGATCGCGAGCGCCGCGATCAGGTTCGACGCGAAAAATATCGCCCCCTTCGGGTCAATAATTGGCGACGCGCTTCGCATCTTCGCCGGCTCGGAAATTCGAGTGGTTCCTCGGCCACTCCGCGGCAGGACAACGCGAGCGATATTCATCGGCCGTCGCTCCCTCCTTACCGATCTTCCGACAGAGAGGCGGGGGATGCGTTCGAAGGACGAGCCAAGCGGGGCTTCCACGAGAGGATCGAAGGATCCCGCGCGCATGCGCCAACGGGAGCCGCCGTCGCGGCGGTCGACCGACCGATCGATCGATCGATCTATTGATCGATTTTCCGGAAGAAATCGACACGGAGGGGACGGGAGAGACGAAGGAGAAAATGGGAGCAGACGCGACGACACGTGAGCGACTTCGCGAGTTGCCGGCGTTTGCTTGACGACGATCGCCCTGACGACCTGACATTTCCGCGCAATTATTAATCGCCGCAGATGGCGCGGCCGGTCCCTCTCCGCTCCCGCCGCGATCCTGCTTTAATTAAAGCAGCCGTTTATCGAGCCCACGCACCGGTTTTCAGACGCGCGCGCGCGCGTCGTCGTCGCGATTTTTGCAATTCAAAACCGTTCTTATTAACCGGCCGCGCACGCGCGTGCGCATGCGCACGCACGCGCGCCGGTGCAATTACGGGCTCGATGTGGAAAACGCGCGCGGCAATTATGGCCCGAAGGGAACGCCCGTTTTCCCACGAGGCAAGGCGAGTCGGCGCGAGAACTACTCGGGCCAATACGTTCGGCCCGAGTAATTCGATTGTCCGTCTCCCCCGTTGCCCGTTACTCCGCGCGCGGGCCTCGCTCGTAATTATGATAATGCGGCGCGTGGTAACGCGAGCGAGCAAGTGCGGGGAAAACGCACGTAGACGGTCGCCGGCAACGGCGTAGCTGCACACTCCGCGCGCCACGGCCGAGAAGACAGCCGACTTCAGCCAATGTACGGCGAAGGATTCGTGTGATTACGCGGCAGGGGGTGGGGAGAGGGGGTTCGTTAGAACGGAGCTTCTCCTACCGCTCCCCTCCGATACGCGGTAGTTCGCGCCGAGAAAAGTTCGCGACTTCTTTCATTTTTTTGCTTTCGGGAGGAGGGGAGGGGGGAGGGTATGAACAAACTCAAGACCCAATTGATCAGTTATCTTCTGCACAGCTCGCGTTTCGAAGTTCAACCCCCCGCCCCTCTTCGTCCTGGAGTTGCCGATTTTTTTATGTATCTCTGTAGGAGGTTATGTTGCTGCATAAAGAGTCTTCATCAGTGGACTCTCTTCGCGACTTGTCGAGATATCTTGCGGCACGGAAGGTATCGTTATTATTCTGTTGGTAAAACAGAATAATAATGATAATAATAACGGTCGTGATTTTTCGCGGAAAGAAAAAAGTGTCGCAAACCTCACGGAAACACTATTATCGTGTGGCGGAAGCAGCTAAGGGAAAATCGATCGCAGGTATTGGGATTGGTGCAAAAATAATTGTAGTTTTTACGTATGGAGTATAAAGACGCAGATGTCAATTAAAAATTATATTTATCAATCAAAATAAAGGCCATCGGCCTGCACACATTTCTTCCGACGGGAAACGAGTCTGTTTATTCCACAAGATAGAATTTTGGAAAAGACAACGGTAACTGGAAAAATCGGCGCCAAACTTAACATGATAAAAATCGCAATTATTTTTGCGCCAACCTAATACCTCGTTTGTTTGCCCTCGGCCCAATCAGCCAATCTACGTCCCTGAATCAACACGAACGAATTCTCCGGTCACGGGGTACAAAAGAGCGCGTCCCACGACGTAAGGAAAAGCACCTCCTCAGACGGAGTTCCGTAACGCTCTCGGATTTCATGTTACAACGTGCACTGCGTGCGTTTTCACTGCTTGGCGGCGGTGGAGTTTATTCAGCAGGGCCGTCGTTATAAATCGAGAGTTTCGTCAGTGGATATAAAAAGGATTATACAGCCGGCGATATAATGGCGCTTTTAAACGCACCTCGTGTATATTTCGCGGCGTTTTATACCTCGCGCCGGCGATACGCCCGTATTTCCACGCCACACGACGGACGTTTATCTAATATTGTTTCAGCGTTATCAATCGTGAGAGATGTATGCTTCGTATCTTATCCTCCTAAGGTTGAAGAAAAAGAGAGAGAGAGAGAGACGTGTACACGTGTAATTTCCTCTTCCTCCGATTCTGCACTCACATGCAAACAATGTCTCGCGATGATCGGGTGAAACCGCCGCCGCTGCTTCGGTAATTATTTAGTTTAGGGGAGTCACAGAGCTCCAATGATCATAACCTTGACGCATGAAGGTCATCCTCCTGAGTAACCTTCAAAAGTCGTTTCAGCCGACGTATATTGCTTATCAAAAAGTTATTAACAAAAAAAAGTTTCATAAATACAGCGCTTATTTTCCCGGCACAGTGTACATTACAAAATGTTAAACAGTACATATGAACGGAAGAAGGGCGGAGCCTCTCTGCGCGCACCCCTTCTCCGAGAAAAAACCTAACCTAACCTAATCTAAACTGACTTATGCATCTTTGCATATGGTTGGGCGTTGTAAGTTTTGAGGGGACCTTTCCAACAACACGTCCAACCATATGCAAATATATATAAGTTGGGTTAGGTTAGGTTAGGTTAGGTCGAGGTAGAGGTTCCGCTCATATGTACTGTTTAACATTTTTTAATATACACCGTGTCGGGAAAATAGGCTCTATTTATGAAACTGTTTTGTTGGTAACTTTTTAATAAACAATGAGCGACGGCTGAAACCTGTATGATAGGTTACTCAGCAAGATGACCTCAACAACATGTGTTGAGGTCAAGGTGATTGGAGCTCCGACTCCCCTAAACCAAATAATTACCGCCACTTCTACTACTCCCCGAGACCCGAAGGGTTTTAATATAGAGAAGGCTGCGTGGCCGCCGCTGTGAAATAAATTCTCCGGTGCGCGGCATGCGAAATAATATCATGCGTCATAATAAATGTGTCGTTATGCCGATGTTGAAACACGCGCGTGAAGCCGAGAGGTCGTAAATCACGAATTTTCACGATCCATGTTTCCGCGGTGTGTAGCGATAAATTATAAATTTCACATTTCGTGTGCGCGCTACGCAACAATTCTACCACGCATGCGCGCGCGCGCGCTGATAGCGCGATACAGAAAGAGCGCCGTGATTGCACCGGATTAAAATAGACGCGAGATAATAAGATCGCCGCACATGTTCAAAAATTATGTCGAACCGTTTCGACCGCTCGGCGACTCAGCGGAGGCGGCTATTAGGAGAGGATGCGAATAAAAACTGCGACAATTACATCCCGCGAGTCGATACGCGCGATGCGCGCCTTTGATAAAAAAAAAAGTAATCTTATTGACTGCATTTTTACCGACCGCCCGACGTTTTTCCCCGTGCTTCTACGCGTTAGATCGCCAGACGATCAGAGCGTTTGGCGCTACGAAGAGGAGCCGAAGGCGAATCGAGTTTCTCGAGCGACGACGAGTCGAAGAAAATGGCCGCCGCCGCCGCCGCCGCCGAGCCGAAAGTGCTCGAAAGCTCGCGTCGCTCGTAATTGGCGATAAAGAAAAATCAGGGGAGAACGAGAGGAGAGAGGAGGGAAGAGGAGGACTCGATAAAGACCCGACTGTGGCGCACTAGCGGACGCTACAGGGCAATTACAAGGTCAACGGGCCAAGGAAAACGTCGTCCAGATACTCTCGGTTCGAGGTCATCGCCTCTCCGGAGACTAGCCAAAGAATTTTCGATCCCGTAGCGGCGACGATGTGACATCGGCTACGTGACGGCTCGGACCACGTAACTCGAAGAGCGAGGTTAGCTCTTTGAGGAGTCGGCAAGAGAGCTGGCTTAGAGAGAGAGAGAGAGAGAGAGAGAGAGTTCTCCGGAAATTTGATTTATAAAATACTCAACGCTACATCAAGAACGATTGCTTGCTTGCTTGCTCGCTCGCTCGCTCGCTCGCTCGTTCGACCTACCTAACCTAGAAATAAAATATTTTTCGCGATCTTTCCCTCGGACCTCTCTCCTCGACCTTTAAGGCGACCAGTATGGTAATATCTAATTAAGAGCGAAAGATCGAACACTCACCATGAGCTTGTCTCGATCCAGATGAAGCAGATCGCTGCCTTTGATGTCCTTCGACTTGAAGACGTCCGCATAGCGGTAGAGGTTTAGGGCTGACATCCATTCAACGACATTCAACGACGTCCATTCACTGACGGGCTGCAAAAAAAGGAAGAAAACGGGACGTAGATCGTAGGTGGACACCGGCGGCAGTGTAAAAATTAGCGCGTCGCAAAGTCCAACCGCGTAGCGAGTATCTGAGAAGATCTCTTTGCACTCGCTAGATGTGAAGGAATTTTTAGTCACATGCGCATCTCGTGCCTGGATATTCATGCATCATCATTACCGATCGTTTGAGCAAACGGCTGCAATTATAACGGCAAATTATTATTCAAGCACAGAGCGACATTTGTAGCGTTAAGTAATATTTATGTCGGATGCGCAGATTTGCCGGATTTCGTGCTAGAGAAACAGAGTTATTTCATTCAAAAACGAATTATTCTTGTTTCGAGCGATCGCCGTTGTATTCCATATTATCTTTGATATATTGGACATGTAAATATTTGCTGAAAAATTGGACCAGTCTCACGACGTCCTTGAGCGATCCATCGAAACTTTTACGCTAATCCAATAAAGTGACGTGTAAAGAAGTAACATTGTTACTCCCTCGAATGATGAACGATCACGATGCACGAATATCTTGACGTGATGCGCGTCTGTGATCGAGGATTCCTAGGGACCCTATCTAATCTAGTCAGTGGAAAGAGCTACACGAGTGTGCATCTAGAGCCGAATTCGCGCGATTCCCTATTAGCGGTCGTCCTTGAAATGCACTTTGATGCAAATGAGAGACGAGTCGAAACAGGCCCGGAAGGATAATCAACGATGAATGACGTTCTCTATGCTGAAACTACCGGAGCGACCGAAGAATTACCGGTTTTTTTTTGTAAATTCTGATAAAAATTACTCAAATTATTAGATAACATTATTATATTACACATATATGTATTTTTTTAAATAAATATTATTTAAAATGAAATATTTAAATAAATATTTCAACAAAACTGAAAGAAACAAATAAAAACTATATTGCTCTTTCAAATGTATCTCTTCAAAATTGATGTATTCAAAGACCGTACCTGCTGTTACCGTACAGAACTGTTAATCGCCGTTAGTTTGTGTTAACGCGCGAGACTGATCGACTTCTCGCGCCCGCGGAAGTGAATAACTTTTCTCCGTATCTGCGTTCGTCAATTGACATTCGTCAGGAAAGAAGATAAGACAGACGCGCAAACTTCAGCAAAGGACGCGACGATTTTCCCGACCCTGTCCAAGTTCCGTCGATATGTCTTCATCCGTACAATTACAGTTTTCATCCTTCCCCCTCGCCCCCCTCTACTCCCCCCTCGACTCGAAAACCGACTCGTGGAACGACCTACGCAGCAAATTGGAGGAATCCTAGCTCGTTAGTCGGCTAGATTAGAACGAAAGAGCGAAAGTGGAATAATTCAGATGCCTTCGGACGTGTGGACGCGACATTAATGCGTACACACGGAGACACGAGCCTCGAAATATATCCAACGTTTCCTCGATAATAAGCGGCGTGCTTTATCGGTTACTCTTTTCAGCTGTCAGCGTTGCATTTTCTTCAATTAACAGCTGGAACATTCATACGCAGATGATAATGCGGCTTCTCTCTCGAGTGACGCTTCGCGATATAACACGAAATTTAATGAGACCGTTCCGCCATCTTGTACTACTAGTAACTTTCCTTGTCGCAATGAAGACGAGTAAAAATTTCACTGAGAATTCCCCTCGACGCAGAAGAGGAAGGGTATCGCGCGACGATTCTTGCGATCTGTCGATTCCTCTCGGAAGAATGGAAAAAAATGAAATTTCGTCGTTCGAGTGTACCTTCGCGCGCGTATCCGGCGTTATTATTTTGGTTACGACGCTAGTTATCTCTACCTGACCCTCAGCCGAAACAACACTCGTTCGCACTCGACTCGTGTTCTCTCAGCAGGCCTTCGTGAAAACAGCGATATCAATAAAGAAAGCTACCTCTTCTCCGCCATTCCATTTAGAAGAGAAAAGGAAAAAAGTCGTAACGGTGAAGAAACGACACGATTTTCTCGCGGACGGCCGCTTTAGCGCTTCCGAGCAAGTGGCTTGGTTATCTAACCAAGCCGATCGACGAAGGATTACATAAAAGCCGGCCTGGCGGGCGTTCGAAGCGTCTCCCGATTTTCTCGATTTCGAAGATAAGGCGCGTCGTCGAACGGGCCGCAGTTTAAGGCACCACGAGACCGCCGGCAGGCCCGATTAGATAAATCGCGTCGCGATCGCGCGACGGGACGGAAGGAGGCCGCGAGCGCGCGCACGCGAACAGAAGGGTGAGAGGCGGGAGGGGAGGGAGGAAGAGCACCGCCATGTGCCGGGCGCTATCGGGAGCGCGCGCGCGCGCGCGCGCGGGCCCGATAAAGCGAGAAAGCGTAAAAAAGCGGAAGAAAAAGAAAACGTAACCTCCCGCCGTAACCCCGAGTCGGCGATCGTGATGACAGTCGTGAGATAAGCCCCGTCGTCCTCGTCCGAATAATCCGCGCGTGCGCACGCACGTTCGATTAATCTCCGTCCAGATCGCTCCTCCGTTTCGCACGCTACCCCACGATATCCCACGGAGGATCGCGAATCGCCAATTTTTACAGCTCCGGGGCCGTCAATTTAGCGCAACAGTGCTCGTCACGTGGGGGAGAACTCGCTTGGCGGAAGTTATCTTCGCTCGCGACGGAAATCCGCTCGTGATAAAAGCACAGCAGGCGGGAGGGCGGGAGGAAAGGGCCTTCTTCGGGAGGCCCAAGTTTCGCGGCCATGATGGACGCCGCTGTCGCGCGCGACCGACGCCGATCTATTCCGGCGGGTTCTCGCCGACGACGAAATGATGTGGGTGATTTTGTTCGGGCGAAGCTCCACCGACCGGCACCGTTACGGCTTTTGTCCTTATCCGGATGATGTACAAATGTACATTATCTTCAGCCGCATCTTGGCTGACTGCGAGAAAAGTGTAATCGCTACGAAATTATCTCGGACGACGCGTTCTCGCTGATAATTCAGTCTACATAGCTGCGAGCAGTGTCCGCTGTTATCTAGATAAAATCATGCGGATGATCTTGCGGATAAAGTTCTGGCACCGACTAGTCTTTATCTGGATAATATAAATATCTATTATCTGCGTTCACATCGGTCCTCGATCGAAAAGTCTTGTCGTTGCGAAATTATCCAGAGGATCGCGCTCGCAGATCACTTTGGTCTACATCTCGCTGCAGATGTGTAAAATATGGAGATACATATCTTTGCGTTACCGTTTGGCCTACTACTAGGGCGTACTAGGTGGCGTTGGGACATGGCGTGTATACTTGTGTCAGAAAGCACTGAGACTGAGATTGCATTGGAAACCAGTTATTACAGAGTGTGTTTAACCCTTTGAGCCAGAAATTTCTTTTTTAACCAATTTCTACAAAGTTTGTATCCAGGACTTTTCTGAATCGCTGATTACGAATCCGTTGTCAGATTTCTGAAATTCAAAATGGCGTAGAAATTTGGGTTTCTTAAAATTCTCGCTTCGCTGTATTGAACAGCCATCGTGAATTTTCTGACGATGGATTTATAATTAGCGATGCAAAAACCCCTCAATACCCATTTTTCTAGAAATTGAAGTTTTTTTAAGTTTTTTCCGTCCGACATATTGGATTGGTCATCTTGAATTTTGAAAATCTGACGATGGATTCGTAATCAGCGACCCAAGAAAACCCTAGATACCTAGTTTCACGGAAATTGGTTGAATTTTTAATTTTGTCCGCCATATTGGATCCACCATTTTGAATTTCGACAATCTGACAACAAATTTGTAATTAGTACCCCAAAAAAATCCCTGCGTATCAATTCCCAGATAAAAATAGTTAATTTTTCGCCTTGCCATACATTTACTCTTAAAAACATTTTAAATTTAAAGAATTTATAAGTAATCACAATTATTTTACACTAGTTCGAGTCTTAAGAAGCCAGAAAATATAATTGCTAAAAAATCGATCATTAAAACTGCTCATAAAATATGAAAACTGGCGGAATATAGCCGGGTCTCTGGATGTTCGCTTGCGCTACAAAGGGTTAAAAAAGGGGTTCAAGACTTTAAGGGCAGATAGTATTCACAAAACGGACGAAAAAAACGCGTCGAAGAAAAATTCGTATCGTCGGAATTACAAACAATAATTTATTTTAATTAAAGCGAATGACTACTCGTTCCTGCTGTCTTCGTTGTATTCTCCGATGTAATTTGTCTGTGTCATTTATCGATGAAGAGAGTGCTATGCTTTAAAGAGATTTCTAAGGAAAAATCTCTCCGCTCTTGCTCGGAATGTAAACGATATACAGGGTGTGTCTCGTTTTAAATAAACCAGGCAAAAATTTCGAAAAGTATGGAAGATACTAAGAAATAAAATGTAACAATATATTCTTGAGACCAAGTAGAGTAAGAAAGTCTAATAGCATTTTTTCTTCCGACAAATAGTTGGCCAGATATTGTAGGTTAAATATTTAAAAAATTATCAAGTTTTCCCCAAATATCTCAAAAAATATTAGGCAAATAAAAAAATATTTCAGACAAAAGTTGTTCAAATTAATTAGGTAGAAAAGTTGATATAATAAAAAATTGGGGATTCCATTGAAAAAAAGTAACGATGAGCAAATATCTCGAAAGTGGCGCCATCTGCGAGCGAAATAATACAGTTCTTTTATGTCTTCTTTGGAACCATACGCAACTTTTGCCCGAAACGATTCTTAGTATCTTTCATATTTTTCGAGATTTTTGCCGGGCTCGTTAAAAACGGAACATCCTGTATATTTTCTTCCCATTTACGCATATGCTTCACCAAGCGATTGTCAATCGCATATCCTTGTGAACAGTGAACAGTCACAGAGAGCTGTCACAAAGTTTCCACGGCACGGTGAGAACGACATCGTGTTACTCTAATCAGAAAATGGCAGAAATGCATTTCACGTATGGCCGTGCGCCAGAAACGAGTGACTCGCTTGAATTAGAATAAATAATTGCTCATAACTCCGACGATATTCATTTCTCGACCTATGTCTACTGAGACCTTTCTCCTGCTATCTGCCCTTACAGTCCTGAATCCTTTTTTTTGAGCACCATGTACAACCAGAAATTTACATGTCTCATCTAATCTTTATCCAGTTAATTTAGAAGTCCTTCAAGCACTACTCTGGGCTACGTGTGAGCGTCAATTTTGGATTCGATTCGTCCATGACGTTCTCGCAGAACGACGATTCGTTGGATACAATCGTTCGTTGGAGCGACCAGCTCCAACGAACGATTGTACGCAAGATTGAAAGCCGCGCCTATCCTAAAGATTGAATATCGTTCTTCTCTCCTTAGCGTCGTCTCCCGGAATGAGTCGTGTAGTGCGATTAAAGATAAATGCACCCAACTTACTCCGCTCGATCCGTTCAGTCATCCGCGAGCCGTAATGCAACATGACGACCGCCGTGAAAGGCCATTTCAGTCCCTTTTTTACGTTAATTACGAGATCTCAGGAGCGATTAATTGCCAGCCGTGTCTGCATGATTGAGTTCATTGTGACTTTTATCCGCGATTTCCAGCCGTACGGTGGCACAAAGAGATGCGAATTATTGCTTACGTAACGTCACTTAAATAAGTATTCTCGCGCGCCCCGCGCCGCGCCGCGCCGGTCAGAAGCGCGCGATCGTGAATCGACACGTTCCGCTCATTTCAGCCTCGTCGGATTTCTTCAGCTTGTAAGAAAGAAATCAGGGCGATATTCGGACCCCTTGTCCTTTTTTTCTCCCTCGGCTTTGCGCCGAGCCCCGTCGAATTTAGGTCGTTACGCCATCGGGGCCTCGAGCGGGTCTCGCCCTGATAACGAAACGTCCCGTTCGCGCGGTTTACGTAAAAGTCGCGGCTGTGGGTTTTCGTGGCCGACAGGTGGCGGCGATGACGGAGATTCCGCGCCTGGACAAATCCAACCATCGAGAAACAGTCGGCTTCCTTCTCTTACACGGAGCCGTGCAAAGCCGCTCAAATAGATCGTTTGCTCTCTCGAACTCGCTCGAGTCGCTCCGGAAGGTCTTTTCTCAGATAACTTCTATTGTGTTAACATCAGCGATGCTCGCGGTAGTCAGTGACGATCGCCACTCTCTCATCGCTGCACGCGAGTCTCCTGACGGCGACGATGATAAAAGACATTTTTCATGAGACATCCTCCCCGAGAGAGAAAATATCAGAGGATGAAACTTCGTCCGTCCGGACGGAGAAAATGCTGAGGGAAGAGAATAGCATTTCCTCCCTCCCCCCCTCTCTCTCTTTCTCTATCTCTCTCTCTCTCTCTCTCTCTCTCTTCACCGAGGAATGTTTCGGACTGTGAAATACAATCGCGCGGACAAATCCTTATCGCAAGATGTGTCACTTTCCAGCTTCGGTATCTCGATCATTTTCATCCCGCTGTGCGACGTGCCGGCGAATAAAGGCGAGAAACCGGCCTTCGGTTTCGCCCGAGCCGGGATTTTTCGCCCCGACAGTATATCGCGCGACATTTCTGCGAGCTTTTGTTTCACCGAACTGTGATAGTGCATGCGCCCGAGAGATAATTCGGTCGGTCTAAAAATGTCACGGGACGCCTGTGTGTACGAAAGCCACGAGCCGGCCGACACGTCGCGGCGGAATGCCGGACATGCGAAGTAAGGTGTAATCAACGCTGTATCGTCCACCGATCAGCAGTATAATCCGGCGTGACAATCGAAGAGACGAGAGAACGACTCAGGGCGGATTCACACCTTGGCGGAAAAGCGGAAAGCAAAAAGGCAGCTGCCAATCAGAAGTCGCGCTGGTAGTCTGTCCTTCTCTCTTCTCTCTCTCTCTCTCTCTCTCTCTCTCTCTCTCTCTCTCTCTCTTGAGAGAGAAACAGACTATCAATGCGAGTTTTGATTGGTTGCTACTTTTCTGTCCAGATGTGAATCTTCCCTTAGGGCGCATTCACACTTAGGCAGAAAAACAGAAAGCAAGAAGGCAGCAGTCAGGAGAGTGACAGAGAGAGAAAAACTCTCGCAAGAGAGAGACAGTCTATCAGCGCCATTTGTGATTGGCTGCTGCCTTTCTGCTTTTCTGCCCAGGTGTGAATCCTCCTTTAGGGTGTATTCATACCTTGGCAGAAAAGCGGAAAGCATAAAGGCAGCATCCAGTCAAAAGTCGCGCTGATAACCTATCAAACAAACTATCAGCATCTGTCACTCCCTTGGCTTCTGCTGTTCTGCTTTCTACTTCTCTGCCAAGGTGTGAACCCGTCCTTAAGCACCACGGAGAACTCAAGTCGATAACGACTTGACCGTATCGCGAGTCCATAACGCGGCAAAGTTCCGTTCTTCCTGTACGAGCGTCGCGTGCGACACTCGTTGTTTCAGTTTGAGAATCAGAAGGATATATCTAGCTTTGATGCGCTCAGAATAGGGGCCTGTTCTCTTCTGGAATCTTTCGCGCCTTTTCCCTTCGACTCTTTGCCCGTAAGAAAATTTCTCGGGACCTAACCTGATTCTCTGAAGTCCACACGCGAGTTCAAGTTGCGAGTGTAGAAGATGCACCAAATACGCGACCTTGAGCGCGAAGACTCCGAAAGTTTCCCCGACATTTTCCCTGGCTTTCAATTTGTATTAGATTTATTTTTTGACTTTTTATCCCGTCGGATAAACAGTTGGTGCGAGTCATTTTAATTAAAACTTACGCAGGGAAAATCCAGAGGAAATCTAGCGGGCAAATCTAATCTAACTGAATAATCTCCCGAAAACGTCCAACATCAGATTGCCACAAATTCTTGGCAAGAATACTTCTCAGACTTCTTGACAAAAAACTTCAGACAATGTCATGCGAATTTCCTCAAATGGATCTCCAACGATAGCAATATTTAACGTGAAAAATGTTTAAATAAAATTATATATCGCTGTTCGTATATTGTATTACTTGCCAGATGGCTTAGATTCGGTTATTTTTTATTTGTTTAATAAATTAAAAATTTTTGTGACTATAAGTTACATATAAGTGATTTACACAATACAGTGTTGGCACTCGTCACGCATATTTTATGTATGCAGGGTGTCCCATTTTAATTTAAACAGTCAATTCCAGAAATCACAAAGTTTTAGGAAAAATGTTTCTTACAAAAGTTTTATGACCTCGAGGGGGATACAAGATGATGCCATTGATTTGACCTTGAAACAGTCGTTTGAATATTATGTGAGAGTTGCTTTAAATTCCTTAAATAGAAACCTCCATTTTTCGCATATTCTATAGTTTATCTCGAGACCTTTTCAAAATATTATAACGAGATATTTTCTCATCAAATACTTTTCGAACTATAAAGCTTGAAAGTTGCAGTATCACCGGCATGAGTATTATCAAACGTGTACCATGCGAAGGTTACTATATATACGTAGAATGCTGGGATCTTTTGAAAACGAAAAATTGTGAAGATTAATCACATCTGAAACTGAAAAGAAAAGTCAAATACCATTTTGCAAATAAGTACGCAAATTTTCAAGTTATCAATACAAAGAGCTTCTAGATGTGGTCATTTTTAATGATTAATAACTTAAGAACTATTGCAATTTTTGCAAAATGTGACTTTTCTTTCCAATTTGATCTAATTAATCTTCATCACAATTTTTCGTTTCCAAAAGATCCCGAAAACTCTGTATATTTAGCAAAGTCAAGATCTAACCAATATACTCATCTGGCAAAGTAGCATAATATGAACAGCGATATATAATTGTTGAAAAAAAGGGTTCAGAACTTTAAGGCCAACTATTGTTATAAGCAATTATCGAATTGTTATAAGCAATTATTTGTTTTAATTTAAGCAAGTGACTTATCTGCTTTTAGTGCACAGCCATACTATGTAAAGTGTATTTTTGCCATCTCTCGATTAGAGTAATACGGTGTCATTCCTAACTGTACTGTGAAAACTTTCGTGATAACTCACTGCAACTGTTCACTGTCCAAATTCACGTTATGTGACCAACAATTGCTTGGCGAAGTGTATAAATGAGAAGAAGATAGATATTTGTTTATATTCCGAGCAAGAACAAAGATTTTTCTTACGGACGCCTTTAAAGCATAGCACTCTTTTCGCCAACAAATGACACGGCAGATTACATCAGAGAATACTAAAAGCACCAAGCAGCGAGTAAGTCACTTGATTCAATTAAAATAAATAATCATTCACAATTCCAACAGTATTAATCTTTCCGACCAATGTCAGGCCTTCTTCCACCATTTTCTGAGTCCCATCTCAGAGTCCCGAATTCTTTTCTCACACACCCTGTACAACTCCATCCAAAGACTTTTACCGTTAAACATCGCCGTCGATGGAAATCCACCGGAGAGGACACTCATTGGACACGATTTGAAAGATTTCTGCCAAAATTCCCGCCAACCTGACGTTGGACCTGACGTTTTCGGAAGTCTACCGAACCTAACCTAACACAGTCTGAGCAAGGAGCCCAGAAAGACCCCGCCTGTCAGCCGCAGCAGGTGAGCCGCGCTTGTGCAAGCTCTCGTGCACACGATACACACACACACACACACACACACACACACACACACACACACACACACACAGCCGGGGAAGCGGAAGCTTAATCGGCACCCACGTACCTTGTCTTCGCTGTGAACCTGGCCCGGTAACGCGTGACCCTTGGTACTCCATTGGCACAGGTGCTGGGTGCTGTAGTCCGAGCATACGACGTGGAAGCACGCATGGCACTCTGCGGGACATAGAGAACCACACATGCAGCAACACAGACTGTTATCGTCACGCAGCGTTCGCCGCGCGGCCGCCGCGGCCAGCCCTTCCAGGGCGGCCGCGGCCCTGCTCTTGGTGCGACCGGTCGAGTTCGCGTCGGTGTCTTCCGTCACGGTTAGTTGCTGCTGTTGCTGCTGCTGCTGAGCACCGCACCAACACATGTGCCGGTGAAAAGACACCGGTCTCGCGCACGTAATGAAACCGAGCTCGCTCTCGAGACCGTCCGACGACGCGGGCGTCGTCGCCGTCCGTGATTGCAGCAGTTGCGAATGCTGCTGCGACTGCTCGTCGAGCTGCGTAGCTGCTGCCTCCCGGTGCTGCCTCGTCGCCGGGGCGACCACCGGCGGCGTCACCTGGGTATTATTACCGGCGGCATACCACCTGGGGGACGCGTGGCTCGCCGACGACCTGGACGACATCGGTCGCGTCACTGGGCCGACGTGCTCGGCGGAGCCGTTGCCGTACGCGAGAATCTGCCGCACGCTCGGCGAGCCGGCGGTCGCCGCCGCCGCCGCCGCCGTCGACGACGACGACGACGACGATGACGACGACGACGACGACGACGACGACGACGACGACGCCGAGATCGAAGCGGCGGACGGCACCGTGCTCGTGCTAGTCGTCGTCGCCGCCGTA